>NC_080174.1:101530992-101673492 GCF_950295315.1 Erinaceus europaeus
GGATTTTCTCTTATAATTGAAGGGAACTATGGACACACAATACATTTCCTTTTTCAGATACTACACACTACTACAACTACTACTGCACTGTTTTTGACAGTGACATCCACTGCACAATGGATTAGTATTGCAGGGCTCTAAATAATGTTCCCTATTTAGCGTACAATGTTTTTAACCTCACAAATATTTATTCTATTCTTTCTTGGGGGAGGAATGATTTACAGTCAACAGTTACATGTAATAGTGGCTACAGGTGTAATTTTCTCACTTTCCCTGTATTTCTGTACATCATTTGTAACTTTCTTATTGAGGAGAAGGAAACAGTCATAAATAGAGCAGGGCCCAAGCAGGAAGAGAGACAGAGAGACAGCTGCAGTTCTGATTTGCCACTAGCCCAGCTTTTCCCTAGCTGGGTAAGTGGTGACCAGGGGCTCAAAATGGGGTCCAGGGCTTCCACATAGTTCTCTGGCATTCTTGCTTAGCCAGAATCTGGGCTAGCTGGCTTGCCCTGACCAGCTAAGTTCTCTATACATGAGTTTCAGGTGAGGTTGGCTACCTAGACACTCATGCTCTGAGACTACTACAGGTGAGCTCTGAGCACACAGTCACACACAGACAGTCACACACACACACACATTACTGTCAGGTCTGGTAGTACAGCATATGGTGAAGCCTGGGGCTTTCTGGGGTCTGTGGGCATGAGATCTGCTGCCTTACAATCTCTACTAGCCAGGTTTGAACCTGTCATCAATGAACACAGTGTAGGAGGTTTTTGAATTCTGGTCTCTTTCCAACTCATCTATTTCTTTTCTCCCCTTATCTGTCCCTAACTCTCACATGCTCTCACACACTCACACATTAATATCTTACTTATATACTTATTTTACTCACAGGCCCAGATATACAAAGTGAGTTACCAAAGCACTGCTGAGCTCTGGTTTGTTGTGTTGGTGATTTCACCTAGGCTACAGGAGCATCAGTTTGTAAGTCTTTCTGACACAAGCCATATTCTGTCTCCTCATTTCCATGCCAGTATCACTCAGAGTTTATAATAAAGATATATATATATATATATATATGTATTTATATATCTGTCATTTTTAGAATTGTCGACCTATGTGTTTGACCTTAATTCAGAATTACCTCATTTATAACAGCCTAGTTTCTCAGAAATAATGGCCATATAGTTGGAGCAGCATTCAATACAAATATAAATAATAGAACCTTCCAGTAGCATTTCTAATCGTGTTTCTATCAGCATCCTTATTGTAATTATCATAGCCCAGAACTTCCCTTCTTTTTCTAGTGTAAGCCTCAATACGTATGTGTTTGTTTTCTTTTACCGGAAATCTTAATTTCCCTGGATCCTGAAGTGTTAGGGAATTTTTGAAGCAGCCCTCTGTTTCTCAACAGATGGTTTCTATGTATCTTCTGTAATCAGGTCTTCTTGTGGTTTAGGTTTTCATTTTTTTTATTTTTTCAAGTCCTCCTAGATAATCCCCATTTATTTGCATATTTATGTATTTGGTCAGGTATTACATGAGGGGACATTTCTTCTGCTTGATAGATTTTCTCTTATAATTGAAGGGAACTTTTGATGCACAATACATTTCCTGGGGAAATTACTACACACATATGATGAAGCCATGGGTTGTCTGGGTCTGTGTGCATTAGAGCTGCTGCCTTACAATCTCTACAACCCAGGTTTGAACCTGTCATGAATGAACACAGTCTAGGGGGGTTTTGTCTTCTGGTCTATTTCCAATTCTTCTATTTCTCTTCTCGCCATCTCTGTCTCTGCCTCTCACAGGCTCTCACTCACTCTGTCTGCACTCAGTAATATTTTACTTATATCCTTATTTTATTGACAGGCCCAGATATACAAAGAGAGTTACCAGAGCACTGCTGAGCTCTGGCTTGTTTTGTTGGTGATTTCACCTAGGCTACTGGAGCCTCAGCTTTGTAAGTCTCTCTGACACAAGCCATATTCTGTCTCCTCATATCCATGGCAGTATGTCTCAGACTTTACAATAAAGATATAAATCCATATACATATATATACACATATATAAATATACATATATATATATATATATATCTGTCATTTTTGGAATTGTCAACCTATGAAATTGTCCATATTTTCCACGCAAAATGGAAGCTTCCAGGGTTCTGAAAGAGGGTGTTTTGATGGCTGTGAAATGACTTTTCCAAATGCCTCATGGGGTTTTCAAATCCTTTTGAAGCCTGAAGTTCTTTCTTGTATCTAGGGAATATTCTCACCTCTGGCCCAAAGGCACTCCCAACTAGGAGCACAGCTATCCCGGGATCAGGAGGTCTGCCAGCCTGCTAGCTCCTGGAGGGATTCCTGAGTATTCCCTCAGGGCCCAAGTGGTAACAGGTGTTTCCAATTGCCTTTATTAGCAGCAGCCAGGCCCTCAGGTGAGGTGCGGGGCTTTGATCTCCACTGGAAGCTCCGAATTCAGCCAATGGAGGCATCCATCTTTCTTTTGTCTGTCCATAGCTATGGCCCGGGGAGTTTGTGCTTCCTGAAAGCAGAGCGACTTTCTATGGGACACTCATGCATGCCTACATCTGGGAATCTCTCTGAGTGTGATGTGTGGACACCAGGACACCATGATCAGGGATGTGAGGCCACAGGAGCAATTGCCTTAGCTGGACCCAAAGGGTAGGTGTAAGGGACCGCGCTCAACCACTATTGTTTGTTCGAAAACAGTTCCCATCTATGTTGAAACACAGCTCTTACTGGGTACTTTCTGTGCTTGTAATCTGCTGCCCGGAGCAGGGGACTGAGAGCCTGGAGGCTGAGTAGGCATCCAAATGTGAATGGACAGGCTCATGCCCCTGAATTCTGAGGGGTTCCCCAGCTTCCCCCATTGGCAGTGTTTGGATGATAGATAGTGAGGCATGGGATTGAATATGGAGAGCGAGACATGAGAGTCCCTTTGCATATGCATTCTTGTTTAGCCATAATCTGGGCTAGCTGGCTTATAACTTGCAGGTGAGGCTGGCTTCCATGCCACCCATGCTCTGAGACTACTACAGGTGAGCTCTGACCACACACAGAAACACACAGTCAGACAGACAGACACACACACACACACACACACACTTTACAGTCAGGTCTGGTAGAACAGCATATGGTGAAGGCTGGGGCTGTCTGGGGTCTGTGGACATGAGAGCTGCTGCCTTACAATCTATACAATCCAGGTTTGAACCTGTCATCAATGAACACAGTGTAGGAGGTTTTTGAATTCTGAGACAATGAAGAGGGAGAGGTTTTTGCACTGAGGCTTGCACTGGGAACTAGCAGCTGCCCTGCGTGTGTTGGCAGACTAGGAAACTTGTGGTGCCTGTCCATGTGGAGAGTCTGCTGGATGAGTTCCTTCTCGAGCCTTTTTTGATCCGTCCCGCTGGAGCTGCATATAGCTAATGATTTGGAGATTTTACTCCTTTGGACAATTCGTTTCCTGTTGCACAGTTTCTCTCCAGCATTTAGCAATCAATTGTCTGAATGTCATATCGAATCCATTGTAGAATACGACTACATCAGTGTCTCTCACTCTCTCTCTCTCTCCCTCTCTCTCTCTCTCTATATATATATATATATATATATATGTAACATGTAGAGGTCTGAAAATATTTTTAGCTAGAGACCTGCACAGCTCTGGATTAGGGTAGTAAAGTGGATACACCTGGCCCTGGCCCTGGCCCTTCTGAGCCACAGTCATGAGAGACATCTCACAGAGCCATATCGTTTATCACTACAAATCTCTCTCAGCACAAACTACCGCTCCAAATCATCTACTTCCCTCTTGCTCATTTTGTCCCTGAGTCCTATCCAAAAACTGTAAAACAAAGAAGAAATAGACATAGTGCAGTTCCCTGTACATAGGACAGGCTGAGGCTGGACCAGGGAGATGCAATACGCCAGCCTGCATCTTGGCTGGAGCATCACTAAGACTACTTCCAATTTGGAGAGGCGAGGGCAGTTCTGGAGAGTGGGGTGCAGGCCAAGTGTTGCTTCTCAGAGTGGCTAAGACCTAGATGTTCTAAGTTTTACATTTCCTCAAAAACATAAAATAGCAATGCCACTTGTAAGAAGTATGCATGGGCATGGAGGGTTTGTCTTCAATTCTCTGGCACTGATCAACACAGGGCCAGAATTTAGTCCTTTTCTGTCACTGTCATTCTTTCTCTCTGACTGTCTCTATGTGCCTTCTTCCCAGGGCCCTTACTGGAAGTCAGTGCATGCATCGTGAACTCACTCATCCTGGTGTTGAAATTTTCCTTTCTTTGCCCTTTGGATTATTTAATCTCCTGCACATGGTGTAGTACAGAGTGGAACTGCGGAGACAGCGTTGCTGCTGCATGTTCCAGGCATATGTCCCTCTGCAGCTGGGGCTGTCCAGGCCCTCTGTGCTTGACTCCCATGCTCCAGGGCCCTGAGTCTGACACTCAGCCTAAATGCAGAGCGTCCTTGTCCTTATTCCATCAAAGCCCAAGTGAAGAGAAGTGAAACTCTACCACCCTGGCACACACATTGTGCTTTCCCTATATTAAGCCGAATGTAAAGGATCTGTGGTACTGATGGCCACACCAGTGTCCAGATTTTCCACGAAAAAAGGAAGCTTTCAGGGTTCTGAAAGAGGGTGTTTTGATGGCTGTGAAATGTCTTTTCCAAGTGCCTAATGGGGTTTTCAAATCCTTTTGAAACCTGAAGTTCGTTCTCGTATCTAGGGAATATTCTCACCTCTGGCCAGAATGCCTCCCAACTAGGAGCACAGCTATCCTGGGGTCAGGAGGTCTGCCAGCCTGCTAGCTCCTGGAGGGATTCCTGAGTATGTCCTCAGGGCCCAAGTGGTAACAGGTGTTTCCAATTGTCTTTATTAGCAGCAGCCAGGCCCTCACGTGAGGGGCGGGGCCATGATCTCCACTGGAATCTCCTAATTCAGCCAATGGAGGCATCCATCTTCCTTTTGTTTCTCCATAGCAGGGGTCCGGGGAGTTTGTGCTTCCTGCAAGCAGAGCGACTTGCATAGGACACTCATGCATGCCTACTTCTGGCAATCTCTCTGAATGTGATTTGTGGACCCCTGGACACCATGATCAGGGATTGTGAGGCCACAGGAGCAATTGCTTTAGCCGGACCCAAAGGGTAGGTGTAATGATCCGGGTTCATCCCCTATTGTTTGGTCAAACACAGTTCCGATCTATGTTGAAACACAGCTCTTTTTGGGCTTTTAAACTGCTGCCCTGAGCAGTGGACTGAGTCTGGAGAGTAAGTAGGCAGCCAAACGTGACTGGACAGGCTCATTCCCCTGAATTCTGAGGGGTGCCCCAGCTTACCCCATTGTCAGTTTTTGGATTATAGTGAGGCATTGGATTGAATCGGGAACTCAAGAGAGGGAGACATGAGAGTACCTTTGCATATGCATTCTTGCTTATCCAGAATCTGGGCTAGCTGGCTTGCCCTGACCAGGTAGGTTTTCTGTATAGAAGTTGTAGGTGAGTCTGGCTACCTTGACACCCATGTTCTGAGACTACTATAGGTGAGCTCTGAGCGCACACATACACAGACAGACAGACAGACACACACACATTACAGTCAGGTCTGTGAGTACAGCATATGGTGAAGTCTGGGGCTGTCTGGAGTCTGTGGGCATGAGAGCTGCTGCCTTACAATCTCTACAAGTCAGGTTTGAACCTTCCTTCAATGAACACAGTTTAGGAGATTTTTGACTTCTGGTCTCTTTCCAACTCATCTATTTCTCTTATCCCCTTCTCTGTCTCTAACTCTCACATGCTCTCACACACTCTGTCTTCACTGATTGATATTTTACTTATATACTTATTTTACTGACATGCCAGATTTACAAAGAGAGTTAACAGAGCACTGCTGAGCTCTGGCTTGTTTTGTTGGTGATATCACCTAGGCTACTGGAGCCACAGCTTTGTAAGTCTCTCTGACACAAGCCTTACTCTGTCTCCTCATTTCCATGGCAGTATATCTCAGACTTTATAATAAACATATACATATATATACATATATATCTCATTTATAGAATTGTCGACCTATGTAATTGATCTTTATCAGAATTAACACATTTATAACAGCTTCCTTTTTCATTAATAATTGTCCACCTAGTTGGAGGAGCAGGTTTCACTACAATTATAAATAATAGAACCTTCCAGTAGCATTTCTAATAGCATTTCTACCAGCATCTTATTGTAATTATCATAGTGCAGAACTTGCCTGCTTTCTCTAGTGTAAACTTCATTACATATGAGTTTCTTTTCATTCTACTGAAAGCTTAATTTCCCTGGACTCTGAAGTGTCTCGGAATTTTTGAAGCAGCCCTCTGTTTCTCAGCAGATGGTTTCCATTTTCTGCTGTAATCAGGTCTTCTTGTGCTTTTTGTTTTTATTTTTCATTTTTGTCAAATCCTCCTAGATCATCCCCATTTATTTGCATATTTATTTATTTAGTCCTATATTATATGAGGGGTCATTTCTTCTGCTTGATAGATTTTTCTTTTATAATTGAAGGGAAGTTTACACTCACAATACATGTCGTGTGATAAATACTACAGACATATGGTGAAGGCTGGGGTGGTCTGGGGTCTTTAACGTGAGACTGCTGCCTTACAATCTCTACAACCCAGGTTTGAACCTGTAATGTATGAACACAGTGTGGGACATTTTAGACTTCTGGTCTCTTTCCAACTCTTCTATTTCTCTTCTTGCCTTCTCTGTCTCTGACTCTCACAGACTCTCACTCACTCTGTCTGCACTCATTAATATTTTACTTATATAATTATTTTACTGACAGGCCCTGATATACAAAGAGAGTCACGAGGGCACTGCTGAGCTCTGGCTTGTTTTGTTGGTGATTTAACCTAGGTTTCTGGAGCCTCAGCTTTGTAAGTCTCTCTGGCACAAGCCATACTCTGTCTCCTCATAGCCATGCCAGTAACCCTCAGAGTTTATAATAAAGAAACACTTACATATATGTACATATATATACATATATATCAGTCGTTTTTAGAATTGTTGACCTTTTTATTTGATCTTAATGAAGAATTACCACATTTATAACAGCCTCCTTATTCATAAATAATTGGTCACATAGTTGGAGCAGGATTCACTACAATTATAAATTATAAACCTTCCAGGAGCATTTCCAATAGCCTTTCTATCAGTATCTTCATTGTAACTATCATAGCACAGAACTTGCCTCCATTTTCTAGTGTAAGCTTCAATATGTGTGCCTTTCTTTTCATTCTCGGGAAGTCTTAATTTGCCTGGACCCTGAAGTGTCAGGGAAGCTTTGAAGCAGCCCTCTGTTTCTCAGCAGAAGTTTTCTATATTTCTGTTGTAATCAGGTCTTCCTGTGGTTTTTTTTTAATGTTTTTCAAATCCTCATAGATCATCCCCATTTTTTGCATATTTATTTATTTAGTCCCATATCACATGAGGGGTCATTTCTTCTGCCTGATAGATTTTCTCTTATAATCTTTCTTTTGTCTGTCCATAGCAATGGCCCAGGGAGTTTGTGCTTCCTGCAAGCAGAGCAACTTTGTATGGGACACTCATGCATGCCTACTTCTGGGAACCTCTCTGAGTGTGATGTGTGGACACCAGGACACCATGATCAGGGATGTGAGGAAATAGGAGCAATTGCCTTAGCAGGACCCAAAGGGTAGATGTAAGGGGCCCGGTTCATCCACTATTGTTTGGTCAAAAACAGTTCCCATCTATGTTAAGACACAGCTCTTTCTGGGATCTTTCTGGGCTTGTAATCTGCTGTCCACTGAGAAGTGGACTGGGAGCCTGGAGGCTGAGTATGCAGCCAAACGTGACTGAACAGGGTCGTGCCCGTGAATTCTGAGGGGTGTCCCAGCTTCCCCCTTTGGCAGTTTTTGGATGATAGTGAGGCATGAGATTGAATCGGGAACTCAGGAGAGGGAGACATGAGAATCCTTTGCATATGCATTCTTGCTGAGCCAGAATCTTGGCTAGCTGCCTTTCCCTAACCAGCTAGTTTCTCTGTACATAAGTTGCACGTGAGGCTCGCTACCTTGCCACACATGCTCTGAGACTACTATAGGTGAATTCTGAGCACAAACAGACACACAGTGACAGACAGACAGACAGACAGACAGACACACACACATTACTGTCAGGTCTGGTAGTACAGCATATGTTGAAGGCTGGGCTGTCTGGGGTCTGTGGGCATTAGAGCTGCTGCCTTACAATCTCTACAAGCCATGTTTGAACCTGTCGTCAATGAACACAGTGTAGGAGATTTTTGAATTCTGGTCTCTTTCCAACTCATCTATTCCTCTTCTCACCTTCTCTGTCTCTCTCACATGCTCTCACACACTCTGTCTTCGCTCATTAATATTTTACTTATATACGTATTTTAATGACAGGCCCAGATATACAAAGAGAGTTAACAGAGCACTGCTGAGCTCTGGCTTGTGTTGGCGATTTCACCTAGGCTACTGGAGCATCAGTTTGTAAGTCTTTCTGACACAAGCCATATTCTGTCTCCTCATTTCCATGCCAGTATCACTCAGAGTTTATATTAAATATATACATACATATATAAATATATATACATATATATTTATATATCTGTCATTTTTAGAATTGTTGACATATGTATTTGACCTTTATTCAGAAATACCACATTTAAAACAGCCTAGTTTTTCAGAAATAATTGGCCATATAGTTGGAGCAGCATTCAATACAAATATAAATAATAGAACCTTCCAGTAGCATTTCTAATCGTGTTTCTATCAGCATCCTTATTGTAATTATCATAGCCCAGAACTTCTCTTCTTTTTCTAGTGTAAGCCACAATACTTATGTGTTTGTTTTCTTTTTCTGGAAATCTTAATTTCCCTGGATCCTGAAATGTTAGGGAATTTTTGAAGCAGGTCTTCTTGTGGTTTTTGTTTTCATTTTTTTATTTTTTAAAGTCCTCCTAGATCATCCCCATTTATTTGCATATTTATTTATTTTGTCAGGTATTACATGACGGGTCATTTCTTCTGCTTGATAGATTTTCTCTTATAATTGAAGGGAACTTTTGACACACAATACATTTCCTGGGGGAAATACTACACACATATGGTGAAGGCTTGGGTTGTCTGGGGTCTGTGGGCATTAGAGCTGCTGCCTTACAATCTCTACAACCCAGGTTTGAACCTTTCATGAATGAACACAGTCTAGGAGGGTTTTGTCTTCTGGTCTATTTCCAACTCTTCTATTTCTCTTCTCGCCATCTCTGTCTCTGCCTCTCACAGGCTCTCACTCACTCTGTTTTCACTCAGTAATATTTTACTTATATCCTTATTTTATTGACAGGCGCAGATATACAAAGAGAGTTGCCAGAGCACTGATGAGCTCTGGCTTGTTTTGTTGGTGATTTCACCTAGGCTACTGGAGCCTCAGCTTTGTATGTCTCTCTGACACAAGCCATATTCTGTCTCCTCATATCCATGGCAGTATGTCTCAGACTTTATAAAAAAGATATAAATCCATATCCATATATATATATATATATATACACACATATATAATATACATATATATATATATCTGTCATTTTTGGAATTGTCAACCTATGTAGTTGATCTTAATCAGAATTAACACATTTATAACAGCTTCCTTTTTCATTAATAATTGGCCACATAGTTGGAGCAGGATTCAATACAATTATAAATAATAGAACCTTCCAGTAGCATTTCTTTTTTATTATTTTTAAATTTTTTTATTTACGAAAGGATTCATGAACAAAAACATAAGGTAGGAGCGGTACAACTCCACACAATTCCCACCACCCAATCCCCATAACCCACCCCCTCCCATGTTAGCTTTCCCATTCTTTAGCCCTCTGGGAGCATGGACCCAGGGTTGTTGAGGGTTGCAGAAGGTTAAGGTCTGGCTTCTGTAATTCCTTCCCCGCTGAACATGGGCGTTGACTGGTCGGTCCATACTCCCAGTCTGCCTCTCTCTTTCCTTAGTAAGGTGTGTCTCTGGGGAAGCTGAGCTCCAGGACACATTGTTGGGGTCTTCAATCCAGGGAAGCCTAGCCAGCATCCTGGTGGCATCTGGAACCTGGTGATTGAAAAGAGAGTTAACATACGAAGCCAAACAATTTGTTGAGCAATCATGGATCCCAAGCTTGGAATAGTGGAGAGGAAGTGTTAGGGAGGTACTCACTGCAAACTCTATTGTATTTCTGCTTTCAGGTATATATTTTGCAGTATTTATTGATACGTGTGCACACAAGCTCTCTCTCACAGAAACTGGTGCATATCTCGATTATGGGACTTAGTTAGAAAGTGAACTACCTGAGATGAAATTAGAGTGTACTATAAAAAGAAAGGTCTCACCCGAGTATTGAAGTTGAAGGGTTGTCATTCCACACGTGAAGTCTCTGGATACAGTCTGAGGTGAAGCATGTTGAGGTGGCAATCGTTGCTTTGGTTAGGTTGTGATCGGCGGATGCAATATTATTTGGTTTGGATTGGGAGATGCGCACGGGAGAGTGGGCCCTATCCAAGGGTTCCAGGACTGGGGGAAATAGGGGCTCTATAGTGAAGATGTGAGGTTCCTGCTGTCTTAGGGTTCAAAAAGACAATCAATAGTTAACATTATCATCACATTATTTGTTATTTGGGTTAACTTTGAAAAGTCCCTTTGTTATGGTTTCCAGTAGCATTTCTAATAGCATTCTATCAGCATCCTTATTGTAATTATTATAGTACAGAACTTGCCTCCTTTCTCTAGTGTAAGCTTCAATACATATGAGTTTCTTTTCAATCTCCAGAAATCTTAATTTCCCTGGACTCTGAAGTGTCTCGGAATTTTTGAAGCAGCCCTCTGTTTCTCAGCAGATGGTTTCTCTGTTTCTGCTCTAATCAGGTCTTGTTGTGCTTTTTGTAATTATTTTTCATTTTTGTCAAATCCTCCTAGATCATCCAAATTTATTTGCATATTTATTTATTTATTTAGTCCTATATTACATGAAGAGTCATTTATTCTGCCTGATAGATTTTTCTCTTATAATTGAAGGGAAGTTTACACTCACAATACATTTCCTGTGGTAAATACTACACACATATGGTGAAGGCTGGGGTTGTCTGGGGTCTGTGGACATGAGACTGCTGCCTTACAATCTCTACAGCCTAGGTTTGAACATGTCATCAATGAACACAGTGTAGGAGGTTTTGGACTTCTGGTCTCTTTACAACTCTTCTATTTCTCTTCTCGCCATCTCTGTCTCTGACTCTCACAGGCTCTCACTCACTCTGTCTGCACTCATTAATATTTTACTTATATATTATTTTACTGACAGGCCCAGATATACAAAGAGAGTTGCCAGAGCACTGCTGAGCTCTGGCTTGTTTTGTTGGCGATTTCACCTAGGTTTCTGGAGCCTCAGCTTTGTAAGTCTCTCTGGCACAAGCCATACTCTGTCTCCTAATAGACATGCCAGTATCCCTCATAGTTGATAATAAAGATACACATACATATATGAACATATATATATATATACATATATATCAGTTATTTTTAGAATTGTTGACTTTTTTATTTGATCTTAACACATAATTACCACATTTATAACAGCCTCCTTATTCATAAATAATTGGTCACATAGTTGGAGCAGGATTCACTACAATTTTAAATTAGAAAACTTCCAGGAGCATTTCCAATAGCCTTTCTATCAGTATCCTTATTGTAATTATCATAGCACAGAACTTGCCTCCATTATTTAGTGTAAGCTTCAATACATATGTGTTTCTTTTCATTCTTGGTAATTCTTAATTTGCCTGGACCCTGAAGTGTCAGGGAATTTTTGAAGCAGCCCTCTGTTTCTCAGCAGATGTTTTCTATATTTCTGCTGTAATCAGGTCTTCCTGTGGTCTTTATTTTTATTTTTAATTTTTCAAATCCTCCTAGATCATCCCCATTTATTTGCATATTTATTTATATATTTAGTCCAATATCACATGAGGGGCCATTTCTTCTGCCTGATAGATTTTCTCTTATAATTGAAGGGAACTTCTGACACACAATACATTTCCTTTTGCAGATACTACAAACTACTACAACTACTACTGCACTGTTTTTGACAGTGACATCCAATGCACAATGGATTAGTATTGCATGGCTCTAGAGAATGCTCACTATTTAACCTACAATGTTTCTAACCTCCCAAATATTTATTCTGTTCTTTCTTGGGGGATGAATGGTTTACAGTCAACAGTTACATGTAATAGTGGGCAAGGGGGGTAATTTTTCCCACTTTCCCTGTATTTCTGTACATCACTTGTAACTTTCTTATTGAGGAGAAGGAAACAGTCATAAATTGATAGAGCAGGGCCCAAGCAGGAAGAGAGACAGAGAGACAGCTGCAGCTCTGATTTGCCACTAGCCCAGCTTTTCCCTAGCTGGGTAAGTGGTGTCCAGGGGCTCAAAATGGGTTCCGGGGCTTCCACAAGTTCTCTGGCATTCTTCCTTAGCCAGAATCTGGGCTAGCTGGCTTGCCCTGACCAGCTAAGTGTCTGTACATAAGTTGCAATTGGGGATGGCTACCTTGACCCCCATGCTCTGAGACTACTACAGGTGAGCTCTGAACACACACAGACACAGAGAGAGAGACCGACACACACACACACACATACACACACACACACATACACACACACACACACACACACACACACACACATTACTGTCAGGTCTGGTAGTACAGCATATGGTGAAAGCTGGGGCTGTTTGGGGTCTGTGGGCATGAGAGCTGCTGCCTTACAATCTCTACAAGCCCGGTTTGAACCTGTCATTAATGAACACAGTGTAGGAGGTTTTTGAATTCTGGTCTCTTTCCAACTCATCTATTTCTCTTCTTGCCTTCTCTGTCCCTAACTCTCACATGCTATCACACACTCTGTGTTCACTCATGGTATTCATGGCTGCTGGCCTATCACTGACTAGAGTCCCTGACCCTCCTGGGCGTGTCCAAGCACACTGGACAACGAGATTGCTGGCAGGGGTTCTGAGCGTGGCCAAGGCCTCTGGCCTATCAGAGCCTAGCTGGTGCCCTGTGTGCAGGCCTTCTGAAGGAAGCCCGCCAATGGGAGCTCAGAGCTGGCCTTAAAAGGCTGGACATGCTTCCAGGAAGTGCGAAGCAGGGTTCAGCCCAGGGCCCTGCCTTGCAGAAGCTGTCCAGTGAGTATATGTATAACTCCCTTGGTGCCTGTGCCTCTGTGGATGTGTGCGTGTGTGTGACTGTGAGAGTGTGTGTTTGTGTGTGTGTGTGTGTGAGGGAGGGGGAGAGAGAGAGAGAACAACAAATTCACTGTGGCACAGTTGTTTTTGTGCAAAGCACTTGGCACATTCTGATTTACAGCTCAATATGACACCATTATAGCTCTCCTTGGCCATTGCCCACTTTTCTTCTTTTCAGATGTGAAGACATTGAAGAGGGAGAGGTTTTTGTCCTGTGGCTTGCACTGTGAACTAGCAGCTGCCCTGTTTGTGTTGCCAGAATAGGAAACTTGTGAGCCTGTCCATGTGGAGTGTCTCCCGGATGACTTCCTACTCGAGCCTTTTTTGCTCAGTCCTGTTGGAGTGGCATATAGCTAATGATTTGGAGATTTTACTCCTTTGGACAATTCTTTTCCTGATGCACAGTTTCCCTCCAGGTTTTAACAATCAATTGTTTGAATGTCATATCGAATCCATTGTAGAAAATGACTACATCAGTATCTCGTTCTCTCTCTATATATATGTAACATGTAGAGGTCTGAAATATTTTTTATCTAGAGACCTGCAAAGCTCTGGATTAGGGTAGTAATGCGGAAACCCCTGGCCCTTCTGAGCCACAGTCATGAGAGACATCTCGCAGAGCCATTCATATACCTCTTATCACTCTAAAAATCTCTCTCAACACAAACTACATCTGCCAAATCATCTACTTCCCTCTTGCTCATTTTGTCCACCGAGTCCTATCCCAAAACTGTAAATCAAAGAAGAAATAGACATAGTGCAGTTCCCTGCACACAGGACAGGCTGAGACTAGACCAAGGAGATGCAATACATCAGCCTGCATCTTGGCTGGAGCATCACTAAGACTACTTCTAATTTGGAGAGGCAAGGACGGTTTTGGAGAGTGGGCTGCAGGCCAAGGGTTGCTTCTCATAGTGGGCTAAGATCTAGATATTCTAAGTGTTACTTTCCTCACACACATAAAATAGCAATGCCACTTTGAAGAAGTTTACATGGGCATGGAGCGTTTGTCTTCAGTGCTCTTGCACTGATCAACACAGGGCCAGAATTTCAGTCCTTTTCTGGCTTGCCCTGAGCATCTAGGTTCTCTGTACATAAGTGGCAGGTGAGGATGGCTACCTTCCAACCATGCTCTGAGACTACTATAGATGAGTTCTGTGCACACAGAGACACACACAGACAGACACACACACACACATTACTGTCAGGTCTGGTAGTACAGCATATGGTGATGGCTGGTGCTGTCTGGGGTCTGTGGGCATGAGAGCTGCTGCCTAACAATCTCTACAAGCCAGGTTTGAACCTGTCATCAATGAACACAGTGTAGGAGGTTTTTGAATTCTGGTCTCTTTCCAACTCATCTATTTTTCTTCTCGCCTTCTCTGTCTCTAACTCTCACATGCTCTCACACACTCTGTCTTCACTCATTAATATTTACTTATATACTTATTTTACTGACAGGCACAGATATACAAAGAGAGTTACCAGAGCACTGCTGAGCTCTGGCTTGTTGTGTTGGCGATTTCACCTAGGCTACTGGAGCCTCAGTTTGTAAGTCTTTCTGACACAAGCCATATTCTGTCTCCTCATTTCCATGCCAGTAAAACTCACAGTTTATAATAAAGTTATTTTTTTGCAAAACACTTGGTACATTCTGATTTACAGATCAATATTGACACCATTGTAGCCCTCTTTGGCAATTGGTCACTTTGCTTCTTTTCAGATGTAAAACCACTGAAGAGGGAGAGGTTTTTTCCCTGAGGCTTGCACTGGGAACTACCAGCTGCCTGTGGCTCTTGCCAGATTAGGAAAATTGTGGTGCCTGTCCATGTGGAGAGTCTCCTTGATAAGTTCCTTATCAAGCCTTTTTTGCTATGTCCCTTTGGAGCTGCATATAGCTAATGATTTTGAGATTTTACTCCTTTGGACAATTCTATTCCTGATGCACAGTTTCTCTCCAGGTTTTAGCAATCAATTGTCTGAATTTCATATCAAATTCATTGTAGAAAATGACTACATCAGTGTCTCGCTTTCTCTCTCTCTCTCTCTCTATATATATATATATATATATATATCTGAAAATATTTTTAGCTAGAGATCTGCACAGCTCTGGATTAGGGTAGTAATGAGGATACACCTGGCCCTTCTGAGCCACAGTCATAAGAGACATCTCACAGAGCCATTCATATACCTCTTGTCACTCTACAAATCTTTCTCAGCACAAAAAACCGCTGGCAAATCATCTACTTCCCTCTTGCTCTTTTAGTCCAAGGAGGCCTATCCCAAAACTGTAAATCAAAGAAGAAATAGACATAGTGCAGTTCTCTGCATACAGGACAGTCTGAGGCTGGACCAGGGAGATGCAATATGGCAGACTGCATCTTGGCTGGAGCATCACTAAGACTACTTCCAAATTGGAGAGGCGAGGGCAGTTTTGGAGAGTGGGCTGCAGGCCAAGTGTTGCTTTTCAGAGTGGGCTAAGACCTAGATGTTCTAAGTGTAACCTTTCCTCACAAACATAAAATAACAATGCCACTTGTAAGAAGTATGCATGGGCATGGAGGGTTTGTCTTCAGTGCTCTGGTACTGATCAACACAGGTCCAGAATTTCAGTCCTTTTCTGTCACTGTCATTCTTTCTCTCTGACTGTCTCTATGTGCCTTCTTCACTGGGCCCTTATTGGAAGTCAGTGCATGCATCGTGATCTCGGACTTCCTGGTGTTGAAATTTTCCTTTCTTTGCCCTTTGGATTATTCTGTCTCCTGCATATGCCATAGTACATTGGGGAACTGAGGAGACAGCGATCTTGCTGCAGGTAACAGGCATATGTCCATCTCCAGCTGCAGCTGTCCAGGCCTTCTGTGCTTGACTCCCATTCTCCAGGGCCCTGAGGCTGACACTCAGCCTAAATGCAGCCCTCCTCAATTTCCTGCACTGCATCCTTGTCCTTATTCCATGAGAGCCCAGGTCAAGAGAAGTGAAACTCTATCCCCTTGGCACACACATTGTTCTTTCCCTCTATTGCACTGAATGTAAAGGATCTGTGGTACTGATGGCCACACCAGTAACTAGATTATCCATGCAAAACGGAAGCTTCCAGGGTTATGAAAGAGGGTGTTTTGATGGCTATGAAATGTCTTTTCCAAGTGCCTCATGGGGTTTCAAATCCTTTTGAAACCTGAAGTTCTTTCTTGTATTCAGGGAATATTCTCACCTCTGGCCAGAAGACCCTCCTAACTAGGAGCACAGCTATCCTGGGGTCAGGAGGTCTGAGAGCCTGCTAGATCCTGGAGGGATTTCTGAGTATGTCCTCAGGTCCCACGTGGTAACAGGTGCTTCTAATTGCCTTTATTAGCAGCAGCCAGGCCCTCAGGTGAAGGGCGGGGATGTGCTCTCCACTGGAAACTCCTAATTCAGCCAATGGAGGCATCCATCTTCCTTTTGTCTCTCCATAGCCAGGGCCCCCGGGGAGTTTGTGCTTCCTGCAAGCAGAGCGACTTTGTATGGGACACTCATGGATGCCACTTCTGGGAATATCTCTGAGAGTGATGTGTGGACACCAGGACACCGTGATAAGGGACTGTGAGGCCAAAGAAGCAATTGCCTTAGCAGGACCCAAAGGGGATGTGTAAGGGGCCGGGTTCATCCACGATTTTTTGGTCAAACACAGTTCCCATCTAAGTTGAGACACAGCTCTTTCTGGGTTCTTTCTGGACTTGTAATCTGCTGTCCACTAAGAAGTGGATTGGGAGCCTGGAGGCTGAGTATGCAGCCAAACATGACTGGACAGGGTCCTCCCCCTGAATTCTGCGGGGTGCCCCAGCTTCCCCCATTGGCAGTGTTTGGATAATAGTGAGGCATCAGATTGAATCGGGAACTCAGGAGAGCGAGACATGAGAGTCCCTTTGCAAATGCATTCTTGCTTAGCCAGAATCTGGGCTAGCTGGTTTTCCCTATCCAGCAGGTTCTCTGTACATAAGTTTCAGGTGAGGCTGGCTACATTGCCACCCATGCTCTGAGACTACTATAGGTGAGTTCTAAGTACACACAGACACACACTGACAGACAGACAGACACAAACACACACACACATTACTTTCAGGTCTGGTAGTACAGCATATAGTGAAGCCTGGGGCTGTCTGGGGTCTGTGGGCATGAGAGCTTCTGCCTTACATCTCTACAAGCCAGGTTTGAACCTGTCATCAATGAACACAGTGTAGGAGGTTTTTGAATTCTGGTCTCTTTCCAACTCATCTATTTCTCTTCTCGCCTTCTCTTTCTCTGACTCTTACAGGATTTCACTCACTCTGTCTGCACTCAGTCATATTTTACTTATATCCTTATTTTATTGACAGGCCCAGATATACAAAGTGAGTTGCCAGAGCACTGCTGAGCTCTGGCTTTTTTGTTGGTGTTTTCACCTAGGCTACTTGAGCCTCAGCTTTGTAAGTCTCTCTGACACAAGCCATATTCTGTCTCCTCATATCCATGGCAGTATCTTTCAGACTTTATAATAAAGATATACATCCTTATACATATATAAATATACATATATATAAATATATATATATATCTGTCATTTTTGGAATTGTCAACCAATGTAATTGATCTTAATCAGAATTAACACATTTATAACAGCTTCCTTTATCATTAATAATTGGCCACATATCTGGAGCAGGATTCAATACAATTATAAATAATAGAACCTTCCAGTACCATTTCTAATAGCATTTCTATCAGCATCCTTATTTAAATTATCATAGTACAAAACTTGCCTCCTTTCTCTAGTGTAAGCTTCAGTACATATGAGTTTCTTTTCATTCTCCTGAAATCTTAATTTCCCTGGACTCTGAAGTGTCTGGGAATTTTTGAAGAAGCCATCTGTTTCTCAGCAGATGGTTTCTATGTTTCTACTGTAATCAGGTCTTCTTGTGCTTTTTGTTTTTATTTTTCATTTTTTCAGTTCCTCCTAGATCATCCCCATTTATTTGCATATTTATTTATTTATTTAGTGCTATATTACATGAGGGGTCATTTCTTCTGCCTGATATTTCTCTTATAATTGAAGGGAAGTCTACACTCACAGTACATTTCCTGTCGTAAATAGCACACACACATGGTGAAGTCTGGGGTTGTCTGGGGCCTGTGGACATGAGACTGCTGCCTTACAATCGCTGCAACCCAGGTTTGAACCCGTCATGTATGAACACAGTGTGGGAGGTTTTTGACTTCTGGTCTTTTTCCAACTCTTCTATTTCTCTTCTTGCCTTCTCTGTCTCTGACTCTCACAGGCTCTCACTCACTCTGTCTGCACTCATTAATATTTTACTTATATATTATTTTACTGATAGGCCCAGATATACAAAGAGAGTCACCAGGGCACTGTTGAGCTCTGGCTTGTTTTGTTGGCGTTTTCACCTCGGTTTCTGGAGCCTCAGCTTTGTAAGTCTCTCTGGCACAAGCCATACTCTGTCTCCTCATAGCCATGCCAGTATACCTCATAGTTTGTAATAAAGAAAGACATACATATAAGTATATATATATATATATATATATATCAGTCATTTTTAGAGTTGCTGACCTTTTTATTTGATCTTAATGCAGAATTACCAGATTTATAACAGCCTCTTTATTCATAAATAATTGGTCACATAGTTGGAGCAGGTTTCAGTACAATTATAAATTATAAACCTTCCAGGAGCATTTCCAATAGCCTTTCTATCGGTATCCTTATTGTAATAATCATAGCACAGAACTTGCCTCCAATTTCTAGTGTAAGTTTCAATATGTATGTGTTTCTTTTTATTCAAGGGAATTCTTAATTTGCCTGGACCCTGAATTGTCAGGTCTTCCTGTGGTTTTTGTTTTTATTTTTTATTTTTTTCAAATCCTCCATACCTTTGGGGTTAACCTCCGAGGTTTAAAAGCTAATGCTTTCTTCATGCCTGGTTACCGTTCCTGCTTCTGACCTGCTTGTCACGTGTTGGCAGTTCCAGCTGGCTATCTACAGAAAAGCAACATTCCAGCGGCTGACCTCCCTCATGCAGCTTTGCATCCCCTGCCAATTCTTCCCCTAGCCATCTACTTCGGACTGAGACTTGTATCGGACTTTCTGACATACCCTATATACATTTTACACAATTTTGAAGCAGCTTATTTCCCTTCACGCTGCTGGTTTTTCATAGACTGACCCTGAGTAATTCATAGACTTTACTGACTATTGCCTTGAGGACTATACAATGCCAAATAGCCCCTCTGTTTGGTGGGTCATGCCTCCCGCTTCCCCCTCATTATGTACTATTGCCCCTTTCCCCACCCAAGCAGGGAATGTTCCTTTACACACCAATCCTTCCCTTCACACCACACTGGCTTTTACTACTCCCCTACTTGTCCCTTCCTATTTTGTTATATCATTTAGGCTTATGCCCAAAAGGTTTCTGCCCCGTGATAGTCTTTTACAGACTTTGTACATCTTATGCAATGACTAGATAGAAAGATAGAAAAGATGTAGAGATATTGTGAAGAGATGGTTGAGCAGGCAGCGCTTAAACCTATGAGATGAGTCTCTCCAGGTAAGTCTCTCTTTCTAAAGAGGGGTTGAGCACAGGAGGACGCATAAATCTCACAAGGTTTGCAGCCATTTAACCCTTCCCTCATACACAGAAAGTCCTACATCTTCCCACCTGAGCATGGCATTCCTCTAAAACATTTAAGCCTGTTCCATTCCATTTTTCTTTACTGTGTCCATTTAGATATAAAGGGATAGGAGGAGATGTTGCTGAGGAGTTATTCTGATGCAGTCTCCACCCCCAGGAGTTTCTATGCCCCACAAACTCCTAGAGTGCCCCATTTCAACCAACCCTGGCCCTACACGTCACCCCTGGTTGTTGCCCAATAAAAATACCCCTCACCCCCCCTCTCTCTGGGCTCTCAGCTCTCCCTCTCCTGGACGTCCGCTCTCTTCTCCGTGGTGCAGCCGGAAAACAGACCACCACCACAACAATATATTTAGTCCGATATCACATAAGGGGCCATTTCTTCTGCTTGATAGATTTTCTCTTATAATTGAAGGGAACTTTGGACACACAATACATTTCCTTTTGCAGATACTACACCTTACTACAACTACTACTGCACTGTTTTTGACAGTGACTTCCAATGCACAATGGATTAGTATTGCATAGCTCAAAGAATGATCCCTATTTAACCTACAATGTTTTTAACCTCACAAATATTTATTCTGCTTTCTTGGGGAATGAATGGTTTACAGTCAACAGCTACATGTAATAGTGGCTATGGGGGTAATTTTTCCCACTTTCACTGTATTTCTGTACGTCATTTGTAACTTTCCTATTGAGGAGAAGGAAACAGTCATAAATTGATAGAGCAGGGCCCAAGCAGGAAAAGAGACAGAGAGACAGCTGCAGCACTGATTTGCCACTAGCCCAGCTTTTCCCTAATTGGGTAAGTGGTGACTAGGGGCACAAAATGGGTTCTTGCACTTCCACATAGTTCTCTGGCATTCTTGCTTAGCCAGAAAATGGGCTAGCTGGCTTGCCCGCACCAGCTAGGATTTCTGTACATAAGTTTCAGGTGAGGCTGCCTACCTTGACAGCCATGCTCTGAGACTACTACAGGTGAGCTCTGAGCACACACAGACACACACACACACATACACACATTACTGTCAGGTCTGGTAGTACAGTATATGGTGAAGACTGGAGGTGTCTGGGGTCTTTGGGCATGCCAGCTGCTGCCTTACAATCTCTACAAGCCAGGTTTGAACCTGTCATCAATGAATACAGTGTAGGAGATTTTTGAATTCTGGTCTCTTTCCAATTCATCTACTTCTCTTCTCACCTTCTCTAACTCTCACATTCTCTGGTTGGCTGGGGGCGTGTCCCTGGGACAACAGTCCAATCAGAGTCGAGCTAATGTGGCTGGTGGGCGTGCCTTCCAGAGGCTGCCCAATGAGCGTACTCCAAGGCAGTGGTGGTGGTGCTCAAGGCCGCTGGCCAATCAATCACTAGGAGCGCAGACCCTCCTGGGCGTGTCCAAGCACACTGGCCGATGAGATTGCTGGCAGGGGATCAGGGTGTGGCCTAGGCCTCTGGCCTACCAGAGCATGGCTGGTGCCCTGTGGGCGGGCCTTTTGAAGGAAGCCCGACTATGTGAGCTCAGAGCTGGCCTTACAAGGCTGGGCGTGCTTCCAGGAAGTGCGAAGCAGGGTTCAGACCAGGGCCCTGCCTTGCAGAAGCTGTCCAGTGCACATGTGTATAACTCCGTTTGTGCCTGTGCATCTGTGGATGTGTGCATGTGTGTGACTGTGAGAGTGTGTGTTTGTGTGTGTTTGTGTGTGTGTGTGTGTGAGGGAGGCAGAGACAGAGAACAACAGAATCACTGTGGCACAGGTGATTTTGTGAAAAACACTTGGCACATTCTGATTTACAGCTGAATATTGACACCATTGTAGCTCTCCTTGGCCCTTGGTCACTTTTCTTCTTTTCAGATGTAAAGACACTGAATAGGGAGAGGTTTTTTCCCTAAGGCGTGCACTGGGAACTAGCAGTTGCCCTGTGTGTGTTGCCAGGGCCCTGTGTTTCGATTGGTCCCATTGGAACTGCATATAGCTAATGATTTGGAGATTTTACTCCTTTGGACAATTCTTTTCCTGATGCACAGTTTTTCTCCAGGTTTTAGCAATCAATTGTTTGAATGTCATATCGAATCCATTATAGAAAATGAATACATCTGTCTCTCTCTCTATATATATATATATATATGTAACATTTAGAGGTCTGAATATATATATATATATATGTGTGTGTGTGTGTGTGTGTGTGTGTGTGTGTCTGAAAATATTTTTAGCTAGAGACCTGCACAGCTCTGGATTATTGTAAGTATTTGGATACACCTGGCCCTTCTGAGCCACAGTCATGAGAGACATCTCACAGAGCAATTCCTATACATCTTATCAGTCTACAAATCTCTCTCAGCACAAACTACCGCTGCCAAATGATCTACTTCCCTCTTTCTCTTTTTCTCCACCGAGTCCTATCCCAAAACTGTAAGTTAAAGAAGAAATAAACATAGTGCAGTTCCCTGCACACAGGACAGGCTGGGCTGGACCAGGGAGATGCAATACACCAGCCTGCTTCTTGGCCAGAACGTCACTAAGACTACTTCCAATTTGGAGAGGTGAGGGCAGTTTTGGAGAGTTGGCTGCAGGCCAAGTGTTGCTTCTCAGAGTGGGGTAAGACCTAGATGTTCTAAGTGCAACCTTTCCTCACAAACATAAAATGACAATGCCAATTGTAAGAAGTATTTATGGGCATGGAGGATTTGTCTTCTGTGCTCTGGCACTGATCAACACAGGTCCAGAATTTCTGTACTTTTCTGTCACTGTAATTCTGTCTCTCTGACTGTCTCTACATGCGTTCTTCACTGGGCCCTAACTGGAAGTCAGTGCATGCATCGTTAACTCGGTCTTCCTGGTGTTAAAATTTTCCTTTCTTTGCGCTTTGAATTATTTAATCTCGTGCATATGGCGTAGTACAGTGGGGAACTGTGGAGGCAGCGATCCTACTGCAGGTAACAGGCATGTGTCCATCACCAGCTTTAGCTGTCCAGGCCCTCAGTGCTTGACTCCCATTCTCCAGGGCCCTGAGGCTGACACTCAGCCTAAATGCAGCCCTCCTCACCTTCCTGCACAGCATCCTAGTCCTTATTCCATGAGAGCCCAGGTCAAGAGAAGTGAAACTCTATCCCACTGGCACACACATTGTGCTTTCCCTCTATTGGGCTGGATGTAAAGTATCTGTGGTACTGATGGCCACACCAGTGTCCAGATTTTCCATGCAAAACATAAGCTTCCAGGGTTCAGAAAGAGGGTGTTTTGATGGCTGTGAAATGTCTTTTCCAAGTGTCTCATGGGGTTTCAAATCCTTTTGAAACCTGAAGTTCTTTCTTGTATCTAGGGAACATTCTCACCTCTGGCCAGAAGGCCTTCCCAACTAGGAGCATACCTATCCCGGGGTCAGGAGGTCTGCCAGCCTGCTAGCTCCTGGAGGGATTCCTGAGTATGTCCTCACGGCCCAAGTGGTAACAGCTGTTTCCAATTGCCTTTATTAGCATCAGCCAGGCCCTCAGGTGAGGGGCGGGACTGTGATCTCAACTGGAAGCTCCTAATTCAGCCAATGGAGGCATCCATCTTCCTTTTGTCTCTCCATAGCAAGGGCCCAGGGAGTTTGTGCTTCCTGCAAGCAGAGCGACTTTGTATGGGACACTGATGAATGCCTACTTCTGGGAATCTCTCTGAGTATCATGAGTGGACACCAGTACAACATGATCAGGGCTTGTGAGACCACAGGAGTAATTGCCTTAGCTGGACCCAAAGGGTAGGTGTAAGGGGCCGGGTTCATCCACTATTGTTTGGTCAAACACAGTTCCCATCTATATTGAAACACAGCTCTCTCTGGGTTCTTTCTGGGCTTGTAATCTGCTGCCATGAGCAGTGGACCGAGAGCCTGGAGGCTGAATAGGCATCCAAACATGACTGGCCAGGCTCATGCCCCTGAAATCTAAGGGATGTGCCAGCTTCCCTCAATGGCAGTGTTTGGATGATAGTGAGGCATGTGATTGAATGGGGAACTCAGGAGAGCGAGACATGAGAGTCCCTTTGCATATGCATTCTAGCTTAGCCAGAATCTGGGCTAGCTGGATTGCCCTGACCAGATAGGTTCTCTGTACATAAGTTTCAGGTGAGGCTGGCTACCTTGACCCCCATGCTCTGAGACTACTATAGGTGAGCTCAGAGCACACACAGATACACACAGACAGACAGACAGACAGACACACACACACACACATTACTGTCAGGTCTTGTAGTACAGCTTATGGTGAAGGCTGGGGCGGTCTGGGGTCGGTGGGCATGAGAGCTGCTGCCTTACAATCTCTAAAAGCCAGCTTTGAACCTGTCATCAATGAACACAGTGTAGGAGGTTTTTGAATTCTGGTCTCTTTCCAACTCATGTATTTCTCTTCTTGCCTTCTCTGTCTCTCTCACATGCTCTCATACACTTTTACTTCACTCATTTATATTTTACTTATCTAATTATTTTACTGACAGGCCCAGATATACAAAGAGAGTTACCAGAGCACTGCTGAGCTCTGGCTTGTTGTGTTGCCAATTTCACCTAGGCTACTGGAGCATCAGTTTGTAAGTCTTTCTGACACAAGCCATATTCTCTCAGCTCATTTCCATGCCAGTATCATTCAGAGTTTATAATAAAGAGATACATACATATATATAAACATATATATTTATATATATGTCATTTTTTGAATTTTCTACCTATGTATTTGACCTTAAATCAGAATTACCACATTTATAACAGCCTAGTTTTTCAGAAATATTTGGCCATGTAGCTGGAGCAGTATTCAATACAATTATAAATAATAGAACCTTCCAGTAGCATTTCTAATCGTGTTTCTATCAGCATTCTTATTGTAATTATCATAGGCTAGAACTTCCCTCCTTTTTCTAGTGTAAGCTTCAATACGTATGTGTTTGTTTTCTTTTTCCGGAAATCTTAATTTCCTTGGACCCTGAATTGTTTGGGAATTTTTGAAGCAGCCCTCTGTTTCTCAGCATATGGTATCTATGTTTCTGCTGTAATCAGGTCTTCCTTTGCTTTTTATTTTCATAATTTTTATTTTTTCAAGTCCTCCTAAATCATCACCATTTATTTGCATATTTATTTATTCAGTCGGGTATCACATGAGGGTCCTTTCTTCTGTTTGATATATTTTCTCTTATAATTGAAGGGAACTCTTGATGCCCAATGCATTTACTGGGGCAAATACTACACACATATAGTGAAGGCTTGGGTTGTCTGGGTTTGTGGGCATTAGAGCTGTTGCCTTACAATCTCTACAACACAGGTTTGAACCTGTCATGAATGAACACAGTCTAGGGGGTTTTTGACTTCTGGTCTATTTCCAAATCCTCTATTTCTTTTCTCTCCTTCTCTGTCTCTGACTCTCACAGGCTCTCACTCACTCTGTCTGCACTCAGTAATATTTTACTTATATCCTTATTTTATTGACAGGCCCAGATATACAAAGAGAGTTGCCAGAGCACTGCTGAGCTCTGGCTTGTTTTGTTTTTGATTTCACCTAGGCTACTGGAGCCTCAGCTTTGTAAGTCTTTCTGACACAAGCCATATTCTGTCTCCTCATATCCATGGCAGTATCTCTCAGACTTTATAATAAAGATATACATCCATATACATATATAAATACACATATATATCTGTCATTTTTAGAATTGTCGACCTATGGTCTACCTGTGGTTATTATTTTTTATTTTATTCAAATCCTCCTAGATCATCCCCATATATTTGAATATTTATTTATATATTTAGTCAAATATCACATGAGGGGTCATTTCTTCTGCCTGATAGATTTTCTCTTATAATTGAAGGGAACTTTGGACACACAATACATTTCCTTTTGCAGATACTACACCTTACTACAACTACTACTGCACTGTTTTTGACAGTGACTTCCAATGCACAATGGATTAGTATTGCAAGACAATAAAGAATGTTCCCTATTCAACCTACAATGTTTTTAACGTCAAAACTATTTATTCTGCTCTTTCTTGTGGGATGAATGGTTTAAAGTCAACAGTTGCATGTAATAGTGACTAAGGGGGTAATTTTACCCACTTTCCCTGTATTTCTGTACATCATTTGTAACTTTCCTATTGAGGAGAAGGAAACAGTCATAAATTGAGAGAGCAGGTGCCAAGCAGGAAGAGAGACAGAGAGACAGCTGCAGCTCTGATTTGCCACTAGCACAGCTTTTCCCTAATTGGGTAAGTGGTGACCAGGGGCTCCAAATTGGGTCTTGGGCTTCCACATAGTTCTCTGGCATTCTTTCTTAGGCAGAATCTGGACTAGCTGGCTTGCCCTGACCAGCTAGGTTCTCTGTACATAAGTTGCAGGTGAGGCTGGCTACCTTGCCACCCATGCTCTGAGACTACTACAGGTGAGCTCTGAGCACACACAGACACACACAGACAAACACACACACACACACACACACATGTTACTGTCAGGTCTGGTAGTAAAGCATATGGTGAAGACTGGGGCTGTCTGGGGTCTGTGGGCATGAGAGCTGCTGCCTTACAATCTCTACAAGCCAGGTTTGATCCTTTCATCAATGAACACAGTGTACGAGGTTTTTGAATTCTGAGACACTGAAGGCTTGCACTGGGAACTAGCAGCTGCCCTGTGTGGGCTGCCAGACTAGGAAACTTGTGGTGACTGTCCATGTGGAGAGTCTCCTGGATGAGTTCCTTCTCGAGCCTTTTTCGATCAGTCCCGATGGAGCTGCATATAGCTAATGATTTGGAGATTTTACTCCTTTGGACAATTCTTTTCCTGATGTACAGTTTCTCTCCAGGTTTTAGCTATCAATTGTCTGAATGTCATATCGAATCCATTGTAGAAAATGACTACATCAGTGTCTCTCTCTCTGTCTCTCTCTATATATGTAATATGTAGAGGTCTGAAAATATTTTTAGCTAGAGACCTGCACAGCTCTGGATTAGGGTAGTAAAGTGGATACACCTGGCCCTTCTGAGCCACAGTCATGAGAGACATATCACAGACCCATATCGTTTATCACTCTACAAATATCTTTCAGCAAAACTACTGCTGCCAAATCATCTACTTCCCTCTTGCTCATTTTGTCCACCGAGTCCTATACAGGACTGGATGAGGCTGGACCAGGGAGATTCAATATGCCAGCCTGCATCTTGGCTGGAGCATCACTAAGACTACTTCCAATTTGGAGAAGCGGGGGAAGTTTTGGACAGTGGGCTGCCGGCCAACTGTTGCTTCTCAGAGTAGTTAAGACCTAGATGTTCTAAGTGTTACCTTTCCTCAAAAACATAAAATAGCAATGCCACTTTAAGAAGTATGCTTGGGCATGGAGTGTTTGTTTTAAGTGCTCTGGAATTGATCAACACAGGGCCAGAACTTCAACCCTTTTCTGTCTCTGTCATTCTGTCTCTCTGACTGTCTCTATGTGCCTTCTTCCCTGGGCTCTTACTGGAATTCAGTGCATGCATCGTGAACTCACGCATCCTGGTGTTGAAATTTTCCTTTCTTTGCACTTTGTATTATTTAGTCTCCTGCACATGGTGTAGTACAGAGGGGAACTGCGGAGACAGCGTTCCAACTGCAGGTTCCAGGCTTATATCCATCTGCAGCTTTAGCTGTCCAGGCCCTCTGTGCTTGACTCCCATTCTCCAGGGCCCTGAGGCTGACACTCAGCCTAAATGCAGCCCTCCTCACCTTCCTGCACAGCACAATTGCCTTTGGGCAATTCTTTTCCTGATGCACAGTTTCTCTCCAGGTTTTAGCAATCAATTGTCTGAATGTCATATCGAATCCATTGTAGAAAATGACAACATCAGTGTCTCTCTCTCTATCTATCTATCTCTCTCTCTCTCTCTCTCTCTCTCTCTCTCTCTCTCTCTATATATATATATATATATATATATATATATATATATATATATATGTAACTTGTATATGTCTGAATATATTTTTTAGCTAGAGACCTGCACAGCTCTGGATTAGGGTAGTAAAGCGGATACACCTGGCCCTTCTGATCCACAGTCATGAGAGACATATCACAGAGCCATATTATTTATCACTCTACAAATCTCTCTCAGCACAAACTACCGCTGCCAAATCATATACTTCACTCTTGGTCATTTTGTCCACAGAGTCCTATCCCAAAACTGTAAATCAAAGAAGAAATAGACATAGTGCAGTTCCCTGCACACAGGACAGCCTGAGACTGGACCAGGGAGATGCAATATGCCAGCCTACATCTTGGATGGAGCATCACTAAGACTACATCCAATTTGGAGAGGCGGGGGCAGTTTTGGAGAGTGGGCTGGGGGCCAAGTGTTGCTTCTCAGAGTGGTTAAGACCTAGATGTCCTAAGTGTAACCTTTCCTCACAAACATAAAATAACAATGCCACTTGTAAGAAGTATGCATGGGCAAGGAGGGTTTGTCTTCAGTGCTCTGGCACTGATCAACACAGGGCCAGAATTTCAGTCCTTTTCTGTCTCTGTCGTTCCGTCTCTCTAACTGTCTCTACGTGCCTTCTTCCCTGGGCCCTTACTGGAAGTCAGTGCATGCATCGTGAACTCAGTCATCCTGGTGTTGAAATTTTCCTTTCTTTGCTCTTTGGATTATTTAGTCTCCTGCACTTGGTGTAGTACAGAGGGGAAATGCGGAGACAGCGTTGCTGCTGGAGGTTCCAGGCATATGTCCATCTGCAGCTGCAGCAGTCCAGGCCCTTTGTGCTTGACTCCCATTCTCCAGGGACCTGAGGCTGACACTCAGCCTAAATGCAGCCCTCCTCACCTTCCTGCACAGCGTCCTTGTCCTAATTCAATGAGAGACCAGGTGAAGATAAGTGAAACTCTATCCCCCTGGCACACACATTGTGCTTTCCCTCTATTAAGCTGAATGTAAAGTATCTGTGGTACTGATGGCCACACCAGTGTCCAGATTTTCCACGCAAAACGGAAGCTTCCAGGGTTCTTAAAGAGGGTGTTTTGATGGCTGTGAAATGTCTTTTCCAAGTGCCTCACGGGGTTTCAAATCCTTTTGAAAACTGAAGTTCTTTCTTGTATGTAGGGAATATTCTCACCTCTCGCCAGAAGGGCCACCCAACTCGGAGCACAGCTATCCAGGGGTCAGTATGTCTGCCAGACTGCTAGTTCTGGGAGGGATTCATGAGTATGTCCTCAGGGCCCAAGTGGTAACAGGTTTTTCCAATTGCCTTTATTAGCAGCAGCCAGGCCCTCAGGTGAGGTGCGGGGCTGTGATCTCCACTGAAACCTCCGAATTCAGCCAATGGAGGCATCCATCTTTCTTTTTTCTGTCCATTGCAAGGGCCCAGGGAGTTTGTGCTTCCTGCAAGCAGAGCACTTTGTATGGGACACTCATGCATGCCTACTTCTGGAAATTTCTCTGAGTGTGATGTGTGGACACCAGGACACCATGATCAGGGATGTGAGGCCACAGGAGCAATTGCCTTTGACTGACCCAAAGGGTAGGTGTAAGGCACCGGGTTCATCCTCTATTGTTTGGTCAAACACAGTTCCCATCTATGTAGAAACACAGCTCTTTCTGGGTACTGTCTGTGCTTGTAATCTACTGTGTTGAGCAGTGGACTGAGAGACTGGAGGCTGAGTAGGCAGCCAAATGTGACTGGACAGGCTCATGCCCCTGAATTCTGAGGGGTGCCCCAGCTTAGCCCGGATGATAGATAGTGAGGCATGGGATTGAATAGGGAACTCAGGAGATTTAGACATGAGAGTCCCTTTGAATATACATTCTTGCTTAGCTAGAATCTGGGCTAGCTGGCTTGCCCTGACCAGCTAGGTTCTCTGTACATAAGTTGCAGGTGAGGCTAGCAACCTTGACACCCATGCTCTGAGACTACTACAGGTGAGCTCTGAGCACACACATACACACACAGTCAGACAGACAAACAGACACACACACACATTACTGTCAGATCTGGTAATACAGCATATGGTAAAGGCTGGGGCTGTCTGGGGTCTGTGGGCATGAGAGCTGCTGCCTTACAATCTCTACAAGCGAGGTTTGAACCTGTCATCAATGAACACAGTGTAGGAGGTTTTTGAACTCTGAGACACTGAAGAGGGAGAGGCTTTTTGCCCTGAGGCTTGCACTGGGAAATAGCAGCAGCCCTGTGTGTGTTGCCAGACTAGGAAACTTGTGGTGCCTGTCCATGTGGAGAGTCTCCTGGATGAGTTCCTTCTCCTGCCTTTTTAGATCGGTCCCGTTGGAGCTGCATATAGCATATTTGGAGATTTTACTCCTTTGGACAATTCTTTTCCTGATGCACAGTTTCTCTCCAGGTTTTAGCAATCAATTATCTGAATGTCATAGCGAATCCATTGTAGAAAATGAATACATCAGTGACACTCTCTCTCTCTCTCTCTCTCTCTCTCTATATATATATATATATATATATATATATATATATGTAACATGTAGAGGTCTGAAAATATTTTTTAGCTAGAGACCTGCACATCTCAGGATTAAGGTAGTAAAATGGATACACCTGGCCCTTCTGAGCCACAGTCATGAGAGACATCTCACAGAGCCATATCGTTTATTTAAGAATAGACATAGTGCAGTTCCCTGCACACAGGACAGGCTAGGCTGGACAGTTCCGTCATTCATATACCTCTTATCACTCTACAAATCTCTCTGCACAAACTACTGCTGCCAAATCATCTACATCCCTCTTGCTCTTTTTGCCTACTGAGTCCTATCCCAAAATTGCAAATCAAAGAAGAAATAGACATAGTGCAGTTCTCTGCACACAGGACAGCCTGAGGCTGGACCAGGGAGATGCAAGAAGCCAGCCTGCATCTTGGCTGGAGCATCATTGAGACTACTTCCAAATTGGAGAGGCGAGGGCAGTTTTGGAGAGTGGGCTGCAGGCCAAGTGTTGCTTCACAGAGTGGGATAAGACCTAGATGTTCTAAGTGTAACCTTTCCTCACAAACATACAATAACAATGCCACTTGTAAGAAGTATGAATGGGCATGGTTTGTCTTCAGTGCTCTGGCACTGATCAACACAGGGCCAGAATTTCAGTCATTTTCAGTCACTGTCATGCTGTCTCTCTGATTGTCTCTTTCTGCCTTCTTCCCAGACCCTTTGTGGAAGTCAGTGCATGCATCTTGAACTCAGTCTTCCAGGTGTTCAAATTTTCCTTTCTTTTCCCTTTGGATTACTTAGTCTCGTGCATATGTCATAGTACAGAGTGGAACTGAGGAGACAGCGTTCCTGCTGCAGGTAACAGGCATATGTCCATCTGCAGCTGCAGCTGTCCAGGCCCTCTGTGCTTGACTCCCATTCTCCAGGGCCCTGTGGCTGACAATTTCCTGCACCACATTCTTGTCTATTCCATGAGAGCCCAGGTCAAGAAAGGGAAACTCTATCCCCCTGGCACACACATTGTGCTTTCCCTCTATTGGACCGAATGTAAAGGATCTGTGGTACTGATGGCCACACCAGTGTCCTAATTTTCCACGCAAAACGGAAGCTTACAGGGTTCAGAATGAGGGTGTTTTGAAGGCTGTGAAATGTCTTCTCCAAGTGCCTCCTGGGGTTACAAATCCTTTTGAAACCTGAAGTTATTTCTTGTATCTAGGGAATATTCTCACCTCTAGCCCGAAGGCCCTCCCAACTAGGAGCACAGCTATCCTGGGGTCAGGAGTTATGCCAGCATGCTAGCTCCTGGAGGGATTCGTGAGTATATCATCAGGCCCCAAGAGATAACACGTGTTTCCAATTGCCTTTATTAGCAGCAGCCAGGCCCTCAGGTGAGGGGCGGGGCTGAGATCTCCACTGGAAGCTCCTATTTTAGCCAATGGAGGCATCCATCTTCCTTTTGTCTCTCCATTGCAAGGGCTCTGGGAGTTTGTGCTTCTTGCAAGCAGAGCAACATTGTATGGGACACTCATGGATGACAACTTCTGGGAATCTGTCTGAGAGTGATGTGTGGACACCAGGACAAGTTGATCAGGGAACTGTGAGGCTACAGGAACAATTGCCTTAGCTGGACCCAAAGGGTAGGTGTAAGGGGCCGGGTACATCCAATATTTTTTGGTCAAACACAGTTCCCATCTATTTTGAGACACAGGTTTTTCTGGGTTCATCTGGGCTTGTAATCTCCTGTCCATTGAGAAGTGGACTGGGAGCCTGGAGGCTGAGTATGCAGCCAAACGTGACTGGACAGGGTCCTGCCCCTGAATTCTCAGGGGAGCCCCAGCTTCCCCATTTGGCAGTGTTTGGATGATAGTGAGGCATGGGATTGAATCGGGAACTCAGGAGAGCAAGACATGAGAGTCCATTTGCATATGCATTCTTGCTTAGCCAGAATCTGGGCTAGCTGGCTTTCCCTAACCAGCTAGGTTCTCTGTACATAAGTTGCAGGTGAGGCTGGATACCTTGCCACACATGCTCTTAGACTACTATAGGTGAGTTCTGAGCACACACAGACAGACAGACACACACACACATTACTGTCAGTTCTGGTAGTACAGCATATGGTGAAGGCTGGGGCTGTCTGGGGTCTGTGGGCATGAGAGGTGCTTCCTTACAATCTCTGCAAGCCATGTTTGAACCTGTCATCAATGAACACAGTGTAGGAGGTTTTAGAGTTCTGGTCTCTTTCCAACTCATCTATTTCTCTTTTTGCCTTCTCTGTCTCCAACTCTAACATGCTCTCACACACTCTGTTTTCATTCATTTGTATTTTACTTATATACTTATTTTACTGACAGGCCCTGATATACAAAGAGAGTTACCAGAGCACTCCTGAGCTTTGGCTTGTTGTGTTGGCGATATCACCTAGGCTACATCAGTATCTTGCTCTCTCTACTCTCTTTCTCTTTCTCTCTCTCTCTTTCTCTCTCTCTCTCTCTAGATGTCTCACATGACTGTGGCTCAGAAGGGCCTGGTGTATCCACTTTACTACCCTAATCCAGAGCTGTGCAGGACTCTAGCCAAAAAATATTTTCAGACCTCTACATGTTACATATATATATAGAGAGAGAGACAGAGAGAGAGAGACACTGATGTAGTCATTTTCTAAAATGGATTCGATATGACATTCAGACAAATGATTGCTAAAACCTGGAGAGAAACTGTGCATCAGGAAAAGAATTGTTCAAATGAGTAAAATCTCCAAATCATTAGCTATATGCAGCTCCATAGGTACCGATCGAAAAAGGCTTGAGAAGGAACTCATCCAGGAGACGCTCCACATGGACAGGCACCACAAGTTTCCTAGTCTGGGAACACACACAGGACAGCTGCTAGTTCCCAGTGCAAGCCTCAGGGCAAAAACCTCTCCCTCTTCAGTGTCTCAGAATTCAAAAACCTCCTACACTGTGTTCATGTTTGATAGGATCAAACCTGGCTTGTAGAGATTGTAAGGCAGCAGCTCTCATGCCCACAGACCCCAGACAGCCCCAGCCTTCACCATATGCTGTACTACCAGACTTGACAGTAATGTGTGTGTGTGTGTGTCTGTCTGTCTGACTGTGTGTGTCTGTGTGTGCTCAGAGCTTACCTGTAGTAGTCAGAGCATGGGTGGAAGGTAGCCAGCCTCAGCTGCAACTTATTTACAGAAAACCTAGCTGGTCAGGGTAAGCCAGCTAGCCCAGATTCTGGCTAAGCAAGAATGCATATGCAAAGGGACTCTCATGTCTAAATCTCCTGAGTTCCCTATTCAATCCCATGCCTCACTATCTATCATCCAAACACTGCCAACGGGGGAAGCTGGGGAACCCCTCAGAATCAGGGGCAGGAGCCTGTGCAGTCACATTTGGCTGCCTACTCAACCTCCAGGATCTCAGTCCACTGCTCAGGGCAGCAGATTACAAGCACAGTAAGTACCCAGAAAGAGCTGTGTTGCAACATAGATGGGAAGTGTGTTCGACCAAACTACAGTGGATGAACCTGGTCCCTTACACAAACCCTTTGGGTCCAGCTGACGCAATTGCTCCTGTGGCCTCACATCCCTGATCATGGTGTCCTGGTGTCCACACATCACACTCAGAGAGATTCCCAGAAGTAGGCATGCATCAGTGTCCCATACAAAGTCGCTCTACTTGCAGGAAGCACAAACTCCCCGGGCCCTTGCTATGGACAGACAAAAGAAAGATGGATGCCTCCATTGGCTGAATTCGGAGCTTCCACTGGAGATCACAGCCCTGACCCTCACCTGAGGGCCTGGCTGTTGCAAGTATAGACAATTGGAAACAGCTGTTACCACTTGGGCCCTGAGGACATACTCAGGAATCCCTCCAGGAGCTAGCAGAGGCAGACCTCCTGACTACAGGATAGCTGTGCTCCTAGTTGGGTGGCCGTTCTGGCCAGACGTGAGAATATTCCCTAGATACAAGAAAGAACTTCAGGTTTCAAAAGGATTTGAAAACCCCCTGAGGCACTTGGAAAAGACATTTCACAGCCATCAAAACACCCTCTTTCAGATCCCTGGAAGCTTCCTTTTTGCATGCAAAATCTGGACACTGGTGTGGCCATCAGTACCACAGATCCTTTACATTCGGCTTAATAGAGGGAAAGCACAATGTGTGTCCCAGGGGGATAGAGTTTCAGTTCTCTTGACCTGGGTTCACATGGAATAAGGACAAGGATGCGGTGCTGGAAATTGAGGAGGGCTGCATTTAGGCTGAGTGTCAGCCTCAGGGCCCTGGAGAATGGGAGTCAAGCACAGAGGGCCTGGACAGCTGCAGATGCAGATGGACATATAACCTGTTACCTGCAGCAGGATCACTGTCTCCTCGGTTCCCCAATGTACTATGCCATATGCAGGAGACTAAATAATCCAAAGGACAAAGCAAGGAAAATTTCAACACCAGGAAGTCCGAGATCACGATGCATGACTACCAATAAGGGCCCAGTGAAGAAGGCATGTAGAGACAGTCAGACATACCAAATGACAGTGATAGAAAAGGACTGAAATTCAGGCACTGTCTGGATCAGTGCCAGAGCACTGAAGACAAACCCTCCATGCCCATGCATACTTCTTAAAATGGCAGTGTTATTTTATGTTTGTGAGGAAATGTTATACTTAAAACATGTAGGTCTTAGCCCACTCTGAGAATCAACACTTGGCCTGCAGCCCACTCTCCAAAACTGCCCTTGCGTCACCAATTTGGAAGTAGTCTTAGTGATGCTCTAGCCAAGATGCAGGCTGGCATATTGCATCTCCCTGGCCAAGCGTCAGACTGTCCTGTGTGCAGGGAACTGCACTATGTCTATTTCTTCATTGATTTACAGTTTTGGTATAGGATTTGGTGGACAACAAGAGCAAGAGGGAAGTAGATGATTTGGCAGTGGTAGTTTGTGCTGAGAAAGAAGTATAGAGTGATATGAGGTAAACAAATGGCTCTGTGAGATGTCTCTCATGACTGTGGCTCAGAAGGGCCAGGTGTATCAGCATTACTACCCTAATCCAGAGCTGTTCAGGTCTCTAGCTAAAAAATATTTTCAGACCTCTACATGTTACATATATATATATATATATATATATATATATGTATATATATATATATATATAGAGAGAGAGAGAGAGAGAGAGACACTGATGTAGTCATTTCTACAATGGATTTGATATGACATTCAGACAATTGATTGCTAAAACCTGGAGAGAAACTGTGAATCAGGAAAAGAATTGTCCAAAGGAGTAAAATCTCAAAATCATTAGCTATATGCAGCTCCAACGGGACAGATCGAAAAAGGCTCGAGAAGGAATTCATAAAGGAGACTCTCCATATGGACAGGCACCACAAGTTTCCTAGTCTGGCAACAGACAAGTTGTATCTGGTTGTTCCCAGTGCAAGCCCCAGGGCTAAAAACCTCTCTCTCTTCAGTGTTTTTTCATCTGAAAAGAAAAAAAGTGACCAAGGGCCAAAGAGAGCTACAATGGTGTCAATATTGAGCTGTAAATCAGAATGTACTAAGTGTTTTGCAAAAAAATCACTTTATTATAAACTCTGAGTGATAGTGTCATGGAAATGAGGAGACAGAAAATGGCTTGTGTCAGAAAGACTTACAAACTGAGGCTCCAGTAGACTAGGTGAAATCGCCAACACAACAAGCCAGAGCTCAGCAGTGCTCTGGTAACTCTCTTTGTATATCTGGGCCTGTCAGTAAAATAAGTATATAAGTAAAATATTAATGAATGAAAACAGAGTGTCTGAGAGCATGTTAGAGTTAGAGACAGAGAATGCAATAAGAGAAATAGATGAGTTGGAAAGAGACCAGAATTCAAAAACCTCCTACACTGTGTTCATTGATGACAGGTTCAAACGTGGCTTGTAGAGATTGTAAGGCAGCAGCTCTCATGCCCACAGACCCCAGACAGCCCCAGCCTTCACCATATGCTGTACTACCAGACATGGCATGAATGTGTGTGTGTATCTGTCTGTCTCTCTGTCTATCAGTGTGTGTCTGTGTGTGCACAGAACTCACCTATAGTAGTCTCAGATCATTGGTGGCAAGGTAGCCAGCCTCACCAGCAACTTATCTACAGAGAACCTAGCTGGTTAGGATAAGCCAGCTAGCCTAGATTCTGGCTAAGCAAGAATGCATATGCAAAGGTACTCTCATGTCTAGATCTCCTGAGTTCCTGATTCAATCTCATTCCTCACTATCATTCAAAACTGCCAACGGGGGAAGCTGGGCATCCCTCAGAAATCAGGGGCAGGACCCTGTCCTGTCACTTTTGGCTGCATACTCAGCCTCCTGGCTCCCAGTCCACTTATCAGTGGACATCAGATTACAAGCCCAGAAAGAACCCAGAAAGAGTTGTGTCTCAACATAAATGGGAACTGTGTTTGACCAAACAATAGTGGATGAACCCGGAACCTTACACCTCCCCTTTGAGTCCTGCTAAGGCAATTGCTCCTGTGGCCTCACATCCCTGATCATGGTGTCCTAGTGTCCAACATCACACTCAGAGAGATTCCCAGAAGTAGGCATCCATGAGTGTCCCATACAAAGTCGCTCTGCTTGCAGGAAGCACAAACTCCCTGGGCCCTTGCTATGGACAGACAAAAGAAAGATGTATGCCTCCATTTTCTGAATTAGGAGTTTCCAGTGGAGATCACAGCCCCGCCCCTGACCTGAGGGCCCAGATGCTGCTAATAAAAGAAATTGGAAACAACTATTTCCACTTGGGCTCTGAGGGCATACTCAGAAATCCCTCCAGGAGCTAGCAGGCTGGCAGACCTTCTGACACCGGGATAGCTGTGCTCCTATTTGGGCGGCCCTTCAGGCCAGAGGTGAGAATATTCCCTAGATACAAGAAAGAAATTCAGGTTTCAAAAGGATTTGAAACTCGTTGAGGCACTTGGAAAAGGCATTTCACAGCCATCAAAACACCCTATTTCAAAACCCTGGAAGCTTCCATTTAGCGTGGAAACTCTAGACAGTGGTGTGGCCATCAGTACCACAGATCCTTTACATTCGACTTAATAGAGGAAAAGCACAATGTGTGTACCAGGGGGATATAGTTTCACTTCTCTTCACCTGGGCTATCATGGAATAAGGACAAGGATGCTCTGCAGGAACGTGAGGAGGGCTGCATTTAGGCCTCAGGGCTCTGGAGAATGGGAGTCAAGCACAGAGGGCCTGGACAGCTGCAGCTGCAGATGGCCATATGCCTGGAACCTGCAGCAGCAAAGCTGTCTCCGCAGTTCACCTCTGTACTACACCATGTGCAGGAGACTAAATAATCCAAAGGGCAAAGAAAGGAAAATGTCAACAACAGGATAACTGAGTTCACGATGCATGCACTGACTTCCAGTAAGGGCCCAGGAAAGAAGGCTCATAGAGACAGTCAGAGAGACAGAATGACAGAGACAGAAAATGACTGAAATTCTGGCACTGTGTTGATCAGTGCAAGAGCACTGAAGACAAACCCTCAATGCCCATGCATACTTCGTACAAGTGGCATTGCTATTTTATGTTTTTGAGGAAAGGTAACACCTAGAACATCTAGATCTTAGGCACTCTGAGAAGCAACACTTGGCCGGCAGCCCACTCTCCAAAATTGCGCCCTCCTCTCCAAATTGGAAGTAGTCTTAGTGATGCTCCAGCCAAGATGCAGGCTGGCATATTGCATCTCCCTGGTCCAGCCTCAAACTGCCCTGTGTGCAGGGAACTGCACTATGTCTATTTCTTCATTGATTTACAGTTTTGGGATAGGACTTGGTGGAAAAAAGAGCAAGAGGGAAGTAGATGATTTGGCAGCTGCTGTTGTGCTGAGAGAGAATTGTAGTGTGATAAGGATATGGCTCTGTGAGATGTCTGTCATGACTGTGGCTCAGAAGGACCAGGTGTATCCACTTTACTACCCTAGTAGAGCTGTGCAGGTCTCTAGCTAAAATATTTTCAGACATCTACATGATATATATATATATAGAGAGAGAGAGAGAGAGAGAGAGAGAGAGAGAGAGAAAGAGAGAGAGAGACACTGATGTAGTCATTTTCTACAATGGATTCTATATGACATTCAGACAATTGATTGCTAAAACCTGGAGATAAACTGTGTATCAGGAAAAGAATTGTCCAAAGGTGTAAAATCTCCAAATCATTAGCTATATGCAGCTCCAACGGGACCTATTGAAAAAGGCTTGAGAAGGAACTCATCCAGGAGACTCTCCACATGGACAGGCACCACAAGTTTCCTAGTCTGGCAATAGACACAGTGCATCTGGTAGTTACCAGTGCAAGCCTCAGGGCAAAAACCTCTCCCTCTTCAGTGTCTTTACATCTGAAAATAAGAAAAGTGACCAAGGGACAAGGAGAGCTACAATGGTGTAAATATTGAGCTGTAAATCAGAATGTGCCAACTGTTTTGCACAAAATCACCTGTGCCACAGTGATTCTGTTGTTCTCACTCATTCTCCCTCCCTCATACACACACACACAAACACACACTCTCACAGTTACACACACGCACACATTAACAGAGGCACAGGCACAAACGAAGTTATACACATGCACACTGGACAGCTTCTGCAAGGCAGGGCCCTGGGTAAACCCAGCTTCGCACTTCCTGGAAGCATGCCCAGACTTTTAAGGACAGCTCTGAGCTCCCATTGTCAGTTTTACTTCAGAAGTCCCGCAGATAGGGCACCAGCCATGCTCTGATATACCAGAGGCCTAGGCCATGCCCAGAATACCTGCCAGCAATATCATTGGCCAGTGTGCTAGGACATGCCCAGGAGTGTCAAGGCCCCGAGTCAGTGATTGGCCAGCAACCTTGAGCACCACCCACATGGCCCTGCAGCAGGATCATTGGGCAGCCTCTGGAAGGCCGGCCCAACAGACACTTCTGCTGGAAACAGATGAGAATACAAAAACCTCCTACACTGTGTTCATTGATGACAGGTTCAAAGCTGGCTTGTAGAGATTATAAGGTAGCAGTTCTTATGACCACAGACCCTTGACAGCCCCAGCCTTCACTGTATGCTGTACGACCAGACCTGACAGTAATGTGTGTGTGTGTCTGTCTGTCTGTCTGTGTCGGTGTGTGCTCAGAGCTCACGTATAGTAGTCTCAGAGCATGGGTGGGAAGGTAGCAGCCTCACCTGCAAATTATGTACAGAGAACCTAGCTGGCTATGGAAAGCCAGCTAGCCCAGATTCTGGCTATGCAAGAATGCATATTCAAAGGGACTCTCATGTCTCTCTCTCCTGAGTTCCTGATTCAATCTCATGCCACACTACCATCCAAACACTGCCAACGGGGGAAGCTGGGGCACCCCTCAGAATTTAGGGACAGGAGCCTGTCCAGTCACGTTTGGCTGCATACTCAGCCTCCAGGCTCCCAGTCCCCTTCTGAGTGGACAGCAGATTACATGCCCAGAAAGAACCCAGAAAGAGCTGTGTCTCAACATAGATGGGAACTGTTTTTGACCAAACAATAGTGGATGAACCCAGCCCCTTACACCTCCACTTTGGGTCCTGCTAAGGCAATTGCTCCTGTGGCCTCACAATCCCTGATCATTGTGTCCTGGTGTCCACACATCACACTCAGAGAGATTCCCAGAAGTAGGCATACATGAGTGTCCCATACAAAGTCGCTTTGCCTGCAGGAAGCACAAACTCCCCGGGCCCTTGCTATGGAGAGACAAAAGGAAGATGGATGCCTCCATTGGCTAAATTAGGAGTTTCCAGTGGAGATCACAGCCCCGCCCCACCCCTGAGGGCCTGGATGCTGCTAATAAAGGCAATTGGAAACACCTGTTACCACTTGGGCCCTGAGGACATACTCAGGAATCCCTCCAGGAGCTAGCAGGCTGGAAGACATCCTGACCCCAGGATAGCTGTGCTCCTAGTTGGGAGGGCATTCAGGCCAGAGGTGAGAATATTCTCTAGATACAAGAAAGAACTTCAGAGTTCAAAAGGATTTGAAACCCCATGAGGCACTTGGAAAAGACATTTCACAGCCATCAAAAAAACCCTCTTTATGAAACCTGGAAGCTTCCGTTTTGTGTGGAAATTCTGGACACTGGAGAGGCCATAGGTACCACAGATCCTTTACATTCGGCCCAATAGAGGGAAAGCACAATGTGTGTGCCAGGGGGATAGAGTTTCACTTCTCTTGACCTGGGCTCTCATGGAATAAGGACAAGGATGCGGTGCAGAAAATTGAGGAGGGCTGCATTTAGACAGAGTGTTAGCCTCAGTGCCTTGGAGAATGGAAGTCAAGCAAAGAGGGCCTGGAAAACTGCAGCTGGAGATGGTCATATGCCTGTTACCTGGAGCAGGATCTCTGTCTCCTCAATTCCCCAATGCACTACGCCATATGCAGGAGCCTGAATAATCCAAAGGGCAAAGAAAGGAATATTTCAACACCAGGAAGTCGGAGTTCAGGATGCATGCACTGATTTCCATAAGGGCCCAGTGAAGAAGGCACATAGATACAGTCAGAGAGACAGGGTGACAGAGACAGAAAAGGACTGAAATTCTGGCCATGTGTTGATCAGTGCCAGAGCACTGATGACAAACCCTCCATGCCCACGCATACATCTAACAAATGGCATTGTTATTTTATGTTTGTGAGGAAAAGTTACACTTAGAACATCTAGGTCTTAGCCCACTCTGAGAAGCAACACTTGGCCTGCAGCCCACTCTCCAAAACTGCCCTCGCCTCTCCAATTTGGAAGAAGTCTTAGTGATGCTCCAGCCAAGATGCAGGCTGGCGTATTGCATCTCCTTGATCCACCCTCAGACTGTCCTGTGTGCAGGGAACTGCACTATGTCTATTTCTTCTTTGATTTAGAGTTTTGGTATAGGACTCGGTGGACAAAAAGAGCAAGAGGGAAGTAGATGATTTGGCAGTGGTAGTTTATGCTGAGAGAGATTTGTAGAGTGATAAGAGGTATACGAATGGCTTTGTGGGATGTCTCTCATGACGCTGGCTCAGAAGGGCCAGTTGTATCCTCATTACTACCCTAATCCAGAGCTGTGCAGGTGTCTATCTAAAAAATATTTTCAGATATCTACATGTTATATATATATATATATATATATATATATATATATATAGAGAGAGAGAGAGAGAGAGAGAGAGGCACTGATGTAGTCATTTTGGACAATGGATTCGATATGACATTCAGACAATTGATTGCTTAATCTTGGATAGAAGCTGTGCATCAGGAAAAGAATTGTCTAAAGTAGTAAAATCTCAAAATCATTAGCTATATGCAGGTCCAACGGGACAGAGCGAAAAAGGCTTGAGAAGGAAATTATCAAGGAGACTCTCCATATGGACAGGCACTACAAGTTTCCTAGTCTGGCAACAGAAACAGTGCATCTGGTAGTTCCCAGTGCAAGCCTCAGGGCAAAACCCTCTACCTCTTCAGTGTTTTTACATCTGAAAAGAAGAAAAGTGACCAAGGGCCAAAGAGAGCTACAATGGTGTCAATATTGATCTGTAAATCAGAATGTACCAAGTGTTTTGCAAAAAAATCACATTATTATAAACTGTGAGTGATACTGGCATGGAAATGAGGAGACAGAATATGGCTTGTGTCAGAAAGACTTACAAACTGTGGCTCTAGTAGCCAAGGTGAAATTGCCAACACAACAAGCCAGAGCTCAGCAGTGCTCTGGTAACTCTCCTTGTATATCTGGGATTGTCAGTAAAAAAAAGTATATAAGTAAAATATTAATGATTGAAGACAGAGTGTGTGAGGGCATCTGAGAGTTAGAGACAGAGAAGGGGAGAAGAGAAATAGATGAGATGGAAATAGACCAGAAGTCAAAAACCTCCTACACTGTGTTCATTGATGACAGGTTCAAACGTGGCTTGTAGAGATTGTAAGGCAGCAGCTCTCATGCCCACAGATGCCAGACAGCCCCAGCCTTCAGCATATGCTGTACTACCAGACCTGACAGTAATGTGTGTGTGTGTGTGTGTGTGTCTGTCTGTCTATCTGTCTGACTGTGTGTGTCTGTGTGTGCTCAGAACTCACCTATAGTAGTGTAAGATCATGGGTGGCAATTTAGCCAACCTCACCTGCAACTTATGTACAGAGTACCTAGCTGGTTAGGGAAAGCCAGCTAGCCCAGATTCTGGCTAAGCAAGAATGCATATGCAAAGGGACTCTGATGTCTTGATCTCCTGAGTTCCCGATTAATCTCATGCCTCACTATCATCCAAACACTGCCAATGGGGGAAGCTGGGGCACCCCTTAGAATTCAGGGGCAGGACCCTGTCCAGTCATGTTTGGTTGCATACTCAGCCTCCAGGCTCCCAGTCCACTTCTCAGTGGACAGCAGATTACAAGCCCAGAAAGAACCCAGAAAGAGCTGTGTCTCAACATAGATGGGAACTGTTTTTGACCAAACAATAGTGGATGAACCCGGCCCCTTACTAATCCCTTTTGGGTCCTGAGAAGGCAATTGCTCCTGTGGCCTCACAATCCCTGATCATGGTGTCCTGGTGTCCACACATCACACTCATAGAGATTCCCAGAAGTAGGCATCCATGAGTGTCCCATACAAAGTCGCTCAGCTTGAAGGAAGCACAAACTCCCCAGGCCCTTGCTATGCAGAGACAAAAGGAAGATGGATGCCTCCATTATCTGAATTAGGAGTTTCCAGTGGAGATCACAGCCCCGCCCCTCACCTGAGGGCCTGGATGCTGCTAATACAGGCAATTGGAAACTCCTGTTACCACTTGGGACCTGAGGACATACTCAGAAATCCCTCCAGGAGCTAGCAGGCTGGCAGACCTTCTGACCCCAGGATAGCTGTGTTCCTAGTTGGGAGGGCCTTCTGGCCAGAGGTGAGAATATTCCCTAGATACAAGAAAGAACTTAAGGTTTCAAAAGGATTTGAAACCCCCTAAGGCACTTGGAAAATACTTTTCACTGCCATCAAAAAAACCTCTTTCTGAACCCTGTAAGCTTCCGTTTTGTGTGAAAATCTGGACACTGTGGGCCAGGTGTATCCGCATTACTACCCTAATCCAGAGCTGTGCAGGTCTCTAGCTAAAAAGTATTTTCAGATCTCTACAAGTTATATATATATATATATATATATATATAGAGAGAGAGAGAGAGAGAGAGAGAGATAGAGAGAGAGAGAGAGACAGAGAGAGACAGAGAGAGAGAAACACTGATGTAGTCATTTTCTACAATGGATTCGATATGACATTCAGACAATTGATTGCTAAAACTTGGAGAGAAACTGTGCATCAGGAAAAGAATTGTCCAAAGGAGTAAAATCTCAAAATCATTAGCTATATGCAGCTGCAAGGGACAGAGCGAAAAAGGCTTGAGAAGGAAATCATCAAGGAGACTCTCCACATGGACAGGCACCACAAGTTTCCTATTCTGGCAACAGACACAGTGCATCTGGTATTTCCCAGTGCAAGCCTCAGGGCAAAAACCTCTCCCTCTTTAGGGTTTTTACATCTGAAAAGAAGAAAAGTGACCAAGGGCCAAAGAGAGCTACATTGGTGTCAATATTGATCTGTAAATTAGAATGTACCAAGTGTTTTGCAAAAAAATCACTTTATTATAAACTGTGAGTGATACTGGCATGGAAATGAGGAGACAGAATATGGCTTGTGTCAGAAAGACTTACAAACTGAGGCTCCAGTAGCCTAGGTGAAATCTCCAACACAACAAGCCAGAGCTCAGCAGTGCTCTGGTAACTCTCTTTGTACATCTGGGCTTGTCAGTAAAAAAGTATATAAGTAAAATGTTAATGATTGAAGACAGAGTGTGTGAGAGCATGTGAGAGTTAGAGACAGAGAAGGCGAGAAGAGCAATAGATGAGTTGGAAAGAGACCAGAATTCAAAAACCTCCTACACTGTGTTCATTGATGACAGGTTCAAACGTGGCTTGTAGAGATTGTAAGGCAGCAGCTCTCATGCCCACAGACCCCAGACAGCCCCAGCCTTCACCATATGCTGTATTACCAGACCTGGCAGTAATGTGTGTTTGTGTGTGTGTGTGTGTCTGTCTGTCTGTCTGTGTGTGTCTGTGTGTGCTCATAACTCACCTATAGTAGTCTAAGATCATGGGTGGCAAGGTAGCCAGCCTCACCTGCAACTTATGTACAGAGTACCTAGCTGGTTAGGGAAAGCCAGCTAGCCCAGTTTCTGGCTAAGCAAGAATGCATATGCAAAGGGACTCTCATGTGCCTTTGCATATGCTTTCTCGTCATCCCTCCTATTCCATGTAAACTGGGTCCCGGGATGAGTTCCCTATCTTGGGGAAACTCTTCTTGTCTTAATATTGTCTTTGCTGCCCCCGTGTCAATCAAAAATTTAAAGGGAATATTGCCAATCTTTAGTGTCATAGAAGGGTGATCTCATTCTAAAACAGGAGTGTTCCACAAAATCTCAGGCCCCGAATTTGTACCATTCAGGGGCGAACCATCTTTATGATATTGGGACCAACAATCTCTCTTCCAATGAAATCCCTTACGACATTTTGGACAAACAGTACGTGGTCTCTGGCTCCCTGACTGAAAGTGGGGTTGTTCTGGCTGGAGGCGTGGTTTCCCTGACTGGAGGCGTGGTAGCAACTTATCAGGACATAGGTTACACCAATGTCCTTGGCGACTGCACTGAAAGCAGGCCCCGTTTTGCTTACGTGGGGGCAACTGCATAGACCTGTGTCTTTTTTAGAGAAATATGGCTCCCTTGGCTGAGGGTTTTGTTTAGAAGGGGCCAAGTTTACCTGGAATGTGTGGATTTGGTCCGATGGCGCGGGAGAGGGAGCTACAGAAGTGGAAAGTTCAGTAGAAACTGCTGTAGTGGCTGCAGGGGAGACTAAACGCATATCTACTGGGATGGAGCACCCGGGGTCGACTGCACATGGTTTAAAATCCTTAAATGTTGAAAAAATATCATTTAGCTCTAGTATCTCAGCCACTAGGTCCCTTAATGGTGAAGTATCAGCGGGGGGGGGGGGTCAGGGACGAGGAAGCCTCAGGCGGAGCTGAAACCGTGGCAGCAGGATACTGATAGAAAGGCTATTGGAAATGTTCATGGAAGGTTTCTAATGTAAAATTGTAGTGAATCCTGCTCAAACTATGTGACCGATTATTTATGAATAAGAAGGCTGTTATAAATGCGGTGATTCTGCATTAAGATCAAATTAAAAAGTCAACAATTCTAAAAAATAACTGATATATACATATGTATATATATGTACATATATGTATGTGTATCTTTATTATCAACTATGAGGGATACTGGCATGGCTATGAGGAGACAGAGTATGGCTTGTGCCAGAGAGACTTACAAAGCTGAGGCTCCAGAAATCTAGGTGAAATCGCCAACAAAACAAGCCAGAGCTCAGCAGTGCTCTGGCAAATCTCTTTGTATATCTGGGCCTGTCAGTAAAATAATATATAAGTAAAATATTAATGAGTGCAGACAGAGTGAGTGAGAGCCTGTGAGAGTCAGAGACAGAGATGCCTAGAAGAGAAATAGGGGAGTTGGAAAGAGACCAGAAGTTCAAAAACTCCTACACTGTGTTCATTGATGACAGGTTCAAACCTGGGCTGTAGAGATTGTAAGGCAGCAGTCTCATGTCCACAGACCCCAGACAACCCCAGCCTTCACCATATGTGTGTAGTATTTACCACAGGAAATGTATTGTGAGTGTAAACTTCCCTTCAATTATAAGAGAAAAATATATCAAGCAGAATAAATGACTCTTCATGTAATATAGGACTAAATAAATAAATATGCAAATAAATTTGTATGATCTAGGAGGCTTTGACAAAAATGAAAAATAAATACAAAAAGCACAAGAAGACCTGATTACAGCAGAAACATAGAAACCATCTGCTGAGAAACAGAGGGCTGCTTCAAAAATTCCGAGACATTTCAGAGTCCAGGGAAATTAAGATTTCAGGAGATTGAAAAGAAACTCATATGTATTGAAGCTTACACTAGAGAAAGGAGGCAAGTTCTGTACTATAATAATTACAATAAGGATTCTGATAGAATGCTATTAGAAATATTACTGGAAGGTTCTATTATTTATAATTGTATTGAATCCTGCTCCAACTATGTGGCCAATTATTAATGAAAAAGGAATCTGTTATAAATGTGTTAATTCTGATTAAGATCAATTACATAGGTTGACATTCAAAAAATGACAGATATATATATGTATATTTATAAATGTGTATATATATGTATATGGATTTATATCGTTTTTATAAAGTCTGAGACATACTGCCATGGATATGAAGAGACAGAATATAGCTTGTGTCAGAGAGACTTACAAAGCTGAGGCTCCAGTAGCCTAGGTGAAATCACCAACAAAACAAGCCAGAGCTCAGCAGTGCTCTGGCAACTCTCTTTGTATATCTGGGCCTGTCAATAAAATAAGGATATAAGTAAAATATTACTGAGTGCAGACAGAGTGAGTGATAGCCTGTGAGAGTCAGAGATAGAGATGGCGAGAAGAGAAATAGAAGAGTTGGAAATAGACCAGAAGACAACCCCCCCCTAGACTGTGTTCATTCATGACAGGTTCAAACCTGGGTTGTAGAGATTGAAAGGCAGCAGCTCTAATACCCACAGACGACAGACAACCCAAGCCTTCACCATATGTGTGTAGTATTTCCCCCAGGAAATGTATTGTGCGTCAAAAGTTCCCTTCAATTATAAGAGAAAATCTATCAAGCGGAAGAAATGACCCGTCATGTGATACCTGACCAAATAAATAAATATGCAAATAAATGGGGGTGATCTAGGAGGACTTTAAAAAATAAAAAAATGAAAACAAAAACCACAAGGAGACCTGCTTCAAAAATTCCCTAGCACTTCAGGATCCAGGGAAATTAAGATTTCCAGAAAAAGAAAACAAACACATACGTATTGTGGCTTACACTAGAAAAAAAAGGGAAGTTCTGGGCTATGATAATTACAATAAGGATACTGATAGAAACACTATTAGAAATGCTACTGGAAGGTTCTATTATTTATATTTGAATTGAATGCTGCTACAATTATATGGCCAATGATTTCTCAAAAACTAGGCTGTTATAAATGTGGTATTTCTGAATTAAGGTCAAATACATATGTTAACAATTCTAAAAATGACAGATATAAATATATATATATATATTTATATATATGTTTGTATATCTTTAATATAAACTCTGAGTGATATTGGCATGGAAATAAGGAGACAGAATATGGTTCTGTCAGAAAGACTTACAAACTGAGGCTCCAGTAGCCTAGGTGAAATCGCCAACACAACAAGCCAGAGCTCAGCAGTGCTCTGGTATCTCTCTTTGTATATCTGGTCCTGTCAGTAAAATAAGTATATAAGGAAAATATTAATGAGTGAAGACAGTGTGTGAGAGCATGTGAGAGTTAGAGACAGAGAAGGCGAGAAGAGAAATAGATGAGTTGGAAAGAGACCAGAATTCAAAAACCTCCTACACTGTGTTCATTGATGACAGGTTCAAACCTGGCTTGTAGAGATTGTAAGGCAGCAGCTCTCATGCCCACAGACCCCAGGCAGCCCCAGCCTGCACCATATGCTATACTACCTAACCTCACAGTAATGTGTGTGTGTGTCTGTTTTTGTTATTGTTTTTGTTGTTGTTGTTACTGACCTTGCATCTGACAGACACAAAAGGAGAGAGCAGAGGAAATACAGGCTGGGAGAGAAAGATAGAGCTCCTAAAGACCTGCTTCACCCCCGTAAAGCGACTCCCCTGCAGGTGGCGGTCTGGGGAGCAGACCCAAAATCCTTCCACCTGTCCCCTCTATTCAGTCCTGGAGACAGTGTCATGACATGACACACGGAGATCTCTGGTATCAGAGAGCACCTGGAACAGCAGCTGGGGCTCTAGTGCTAGGGCAGGAGCAACTCCCCATCCACCCTCCACGGAGTCCACCTGCCTGCATTTTGGTCCTTTTCCCTCCAAAAAATATTTTTCCCTTTTTTCACTTTGAAACAGGCAGCAGACAGGTTACCCAGGCAGGGGAAAAAAAATAAAAAGGCTTTTTTTTTTTTTTTTTTTTTCTTACCAAAGTGAATGACCATCTTCTGGGAAGTATAGGTTTTGAACCTGAAAACTCTGTCTGTCTGTCTCTTAGTCCACAGAAAGACCCACTAGCCCATCCAGATCTCACGCTCAGATGGGGTGTTTTTGCCAATCAAAGGTTTGCACAGCGCACTAGGGATTGGGCGGCCTGAGACCCAAATGATACATTGTAGATGGACTGTTTGCAGTTCTTGCTCCCCAGGACATTGGACTGTCTCAACTCCCTCCCCTACAGCATGAAAAAAAGACTCTTGACAACCTTGGAGCAAATGGAGTGGGGGCGAGGGGAGCTGTTTGCATGTCTGCACTGCTCATGCCCAGGTGTCTGTGGGGGTCCGTGGCAGAAGCTGTAAGGGGGCAAGGGGGCAGAAGGAGACTGTTTGAGAGGCAGGCTGCAGGCAGGGGATCCCGTGAGTGTGTGCAGGGCTGTGAATGGGTGTGGTGGCAGGGGGTAGGGCAGGTCCCCCTGCTGGATGGTGAGATGGCAGTTGGGCTGGCCCTGGGCCCCCAGGGCTGAAGGGCAGAAGCAGGGTGGCAGTAATGTAGCGCAGGGAGGCACACAGTAGATTTTCGTTGGGGAGCTGGGGGACAGAGGGCAAGGGGAAAGGGGGCTTTATTTTATTTTATTTTATTTATTTATTCCCTTTTGTTGCCCTTGTTGTTTTATTGTTGTAGTTATTATTGATGTTCTCGTTGTGGGATAGGACAGAGAGAAATGGAAAGAGGAGGGGAAGACAGAGAGGGGGAGAGAAAGACAGACACCTGCAGACCTGCTTCACCGCCTGTGAAGGGACCCGCCTGCAGGTGGGGAGCTGGGGGCTCGAACCGGGATCCTGACGCCGGTCCTTGAGCTTAGCGCCACCTGCGCTTTAACCCGCTGCACTACAGCCCGACTCCCTAAAGGGGGCATTTTTGAGGAGGGGTCTGAACTAGAGACTGGGCGGAGCTGGAGGCATGGAAGGTCCCAGGAACCAGGGACTGACAGGAACAGATTCCTGCACAGACCCACTGGATAGAAGCTGCAGCAGCCAGAGCAGCAGCCCTGTTGCCTAGTACAAGGGCCCTGAGTGAGTCCCTCTGAGGATGAGGAAGAGGAGGAGGAGGTAGAGGAGGAGGAGTAGGAGGAGGAGGAGGAGGAAGAGGAGGAGGAAGAAGAGGAGGAAGAAGAGGAGGAGGAGGAGGAGGGGCAGGAGTGCAGCTGTCAGTAGGCAAAGGGATTAATAGAGGCCTCCATTACGGAGGCATGTGTCCAGGTAGGCACCCACCAACCCTCAGAGGCCTCTCAGGGCACCCAGGGACCTGGTGTGGGTATCTCTGGGGCGGGGACTTTCAGTCAGTCAGCAAGACTGTGTGTCAGTGCACATGGTGAGACAGGGGCCTGGCGGAACTTGGTCCCCCGCCCTGGACTGTCAGATGCCAGCCCCATGCCCAGACACACACCAATCTGCCCATAGCCCCTTGGCGCGGCCAACCAGCACCTGCTTTGGCCTGGGGCTCTGGCTCTGGTGGCTGGCCACCACCCCTCAGGTCAAGTTCAGCGTGGGGGTCATGGCTGCTGGTCAACTGGATGGGCGGGTTCCCCGTGGCCTAGCAACCACAGGAGCCCTCTCTGATTATCCTAGCCCCTGGCAATATGTGCTGGCCACACTGGCACTGGGCAGCCCAACTACCCTGCCACTAGGTCAGGCAACAGCGCCCAGACGCCTGGGCCCTGGCACAGAGGGACGGAAGGATGGGAAGACAGTGCTGACCGACGAGGGACCTCAGAGCTGGCAGCCAAGAGAAGAGGGTGGAGGTGTGCCTGGGATCCAGGGAGCCCTGGCCAGAGCTGCCTGCATGCCTGCCTGCCTTCCTGGATGTCTGTATGCTGCCTTTGTCCAGGTAGGTTTCTCAGGTCCCCTCCACTCCTGTCCTCTCCTGTCCTCACCATCCACTCCCCTCTCCTCTCCTCTGCACTTTGCTTCTCTCCTTTGTCTGTCCTCTCTTACGGGTGCCCTGCTCAACAGTTCCAGCACTTGTGATGGTTCTCCAGTGACAGCTGTTTGCAACCCCTTCCACCCCCTACCTGCCCCTGACATGACCCAGCTCACAGGGTCTCTGGTTCACCCCATCCACACCCACACGCCCACAACACATTCCCTGGTTCAGCCCCTCTGCCCTATTCAGCCGAACTGGCCCCTTTGCAACCGACCTATGCGTCCTTGTTTGTCTTCACCATTCAAGGAGAGAACTCCTTTTGTACTTAGCTTGGTTGACAGGTGGATGGATGGATGGATAGCTGGATGGATAGCTGGATGGGTGGATGGATGGATGGACAGGTCAATGGATTGGTTTTGTAGAGGCAGAGTACCATCTAGGGGTATTAGAGACCACTGGTGTCAGAGCCCTAGTCTATGTCAAATTTAAAACAAGAATTCATCAATAACAAAAATGAATAACCACCTAAATAAATAAATAAATATAAAAACTGGGTTGAAAATACATGGCGTCTTTGCCTTTCTGCATATGGTATGCTGTGAGGATCTTAACAAGGAAAGCATTGTCCTGAGTAGCCCCTTTGAAGTAGTGGAATATTTCATTTTCCTTTTTCTTTTTTGACTTTCCATTTTCTTGATTATTTATTGGAATAAAAAGACAGGAATTGAGAGGGAAGGGAGGGATAGAGAGTTTGAGACACAGAGAGAAACACCTGCAGCACTTCTGTACCACTTGTAAAGATTTTCCTCGGCAGGTGGGTACCAGGGTCTTGAAGCCTGGTGCTCCTGCATTGTAACATGAGTGCTTAACTGGGTGTGACACCACCAGGTACCCTTGATGGGACACTGTTTTTAGCTAGGAAAAGAAATTCTCGTGGCAAGGTAATAAATAAATAAATGAAGAAATGAATAAAAGTCCTTTGACATTAACTCAGTGTAAACACACAGGGACATATACATCTCTGTTACCTGTATTACTTATTCATTGATTGATTGATTGCCTCAAGGGGTTATTGCCACAGCCTAGTGCCTGTGCCACGAATAATCCACAGCACCTGCACTCCATTTATTTCCCTTTCGCTGCCCTTGTTGCTTGGTCACTGTGGTGGATATTGTTGCTGTTGTTGTTCTTACTGACAATTGCATCGGACAGAGAGAAAAGGAGAGAGCAGGGGAAATACAGAGTGGGAGATAAACATAGAGCCCCTAAAGACCTGCTTCACCCCCTGTAAGGAGACTCCCCTGCAGGTGGGGGTCTGGGCGCCACACCCCAGACCCTTCCACCTGTCCCCTGTTTTCGTGAGTGCCACAAGCCCTTAACCCTCTGACATACCGCCAAACCTCCCTGCATTTACTTTTTAAGGCAATATGACCTGCCTCGTTTGGAATCCTCATTATCCTGAGGGTCAGTCCTGGAGACAGTGTCATGACATGACACACAGAGATCTCTGGTATCACAGAGCACCTGGAACAGCAGCTGGGGCTCTAGTGCCAGGGCAGGAGCAACTCCCCATCCACCCTCCATGTATCCACCTGCCTGCATTTTGGTCCTTTTCCCTCCAAAAAAGGTTTTTCCCTTTTTTCACTGAGAAACAAGCAGGAGACAGGTTACCCAGGCTGTGGAAATAAATAAATAAAAAGCTTTTTTTTTTTAACCGTAGCAAATGACCATCTCTTGGGAAGTACAGGTTTTCAACCTGAAAACTCTGTCTGTCTGTCTCCTATTCCACTGAAAAAGCCACTAGCCCAGCCAGATCTCACGCTCAGATGTGGTGTTTTTGCCAGTCAAAGGTCTGCACAGCGAACTAGGGATTGGGCGGCCTGAGACACAAATGTTATATTGTAGATGGACTGTTTGCAATTCTTGCTCCCCAGGACATTGGAATGTCTCAACTCCCTCCCCTACAGCATGAAAAAAGACTCTTGACAACCTTGGAGCAAACGGAGTAGGAGCGAGGGGAGCTGGTTGCATGTCTGTGCTGCTCAAGCCCATGTGTCTTTGAAGGGCCGTGGGATAAACTGAAAGGGGTATAGGGGGCAGAAAGAGACTGTTTGAGTGGCAGGCTGCAGTCAGGGGAGCCCGTGAGTGTGTTCAGGGCTGTGTGTGTGTGTGGTGACAGGGGGTTATGGCAGTTCCCTCTGCTGGATGGAGAGAAGGCAGCTGGGCTGGCCCTGGGCCCCCAGGTCTGAATGGCAGAGGCTGGGTGGCAGTAAAGTAGCGCAGGAAGGCACACAGTAGATGTTAGTTGGGGAGCGGGGGGACAGAGGGCAAGGGGAATGGGGGCATCCTTGAGGAGAGCTCTGGACTAGAGAGTGGGGGGAGCTGGAGGCATGGAAGGTCCCAGGAATCAGGGACTAACAGGAACAGATTCCTGCACCCACCCACTGGATAGAAGCTGCAGCATCCAGAGCAGCAGCCCTGGCTTGCCTAGGCCAAGGGCCCTGAGTGAGTACCTCTGAGGATCAGGAAGAAGAGGACGATTTGGAGGAGGAGGAGAAGAGGAGAAGGAAGAAGAGGAGGAGGAGGAGGAGGAGGAGAGGCAGGAGGGCTGCTCTCAGTAGGCAACGGGATTAATAGAGGCTTCCATTATGGAGGCATGTGTCCGTGCAGGCACCCACCAACCCTCAGGGGCAGCTCAGGGCACCCAGGGACCTGGAGTGGGTATCTCTGGGTCAGGTACTGTCAGTCAATCAGCAAAACTGTGTGTCAGTGCACATGGTGGGACAGGGGCCTGGCAGAACTTGGTCCCCAGCCCTGGGCTGTAAGATGCCAGCCCCTTGCCCAGACACACACCAATCTGCCCATCGCACCTTGGCCCGGCTGACCTGCACCTGCTTTGACCTGGGGCTCTGGATCTGGTGGCTGGACACCAACCCTGAGATCAAGTTCAGGGTGTGGGTCATGGTTGCTGGTCAACTGGATGGGCGGGGTCCCCTTGGCCTAGCAACCACAGGAGCCCTCTGTGATGTCCTAACCCCTGGCATTCTGTGCTAGCCTAACTGCCCTGCCACTAGGTCAGCCAGCAGCGCCCATACGCCTGGGCCGTGGCACAGAGGGACGGAAGGATGGGAAGACAGTGCTGACCGACGAGAGACCTCAGGGCTAGCCGCCAAGAGAAGACAGGTGGAGGTGTGCCCGGGATCCAGGGAGCCCAGGCCAGAGCTGCCTGCATGCCTGCCTACCTATGCATCCTTGTTTGTCATCACCATTCAACGAGAGTTCTCCTTTAGTACATAGCTTGGTTGACTGGTGGATGGATGGATGGATGGATGGATGGATGGATGGATGGAAGGATGGACAGATGGATGGATGGATAGCTGGATGGGAGGATGGATGGATGGACAGGTCAATGGATTGGTTTTGTAGAGGCAGAGTACCATCTAGGGGTACTTGAGACCGCTGGTGTCAGAGCCCTATTCTATGTCAAATGTAAAACATGAATTCATCAATAACAAAAATGAATAACCACCTAAATAAATAAATAAATATAAAAACTGGCTTGAAAATACATGGTGTCTTTGCCTTTCTGAATATGGTATGCAGTGAGGATCTTAACAAGGAAAGCATTGTCCTGAGTAGCCCCTTTGAAGTAGTGGAATATTTCATTTTCCTTTTTCTTTTTTGACTTTCCATTATCTTGATTATTTATTGCCTCACTATCATCCAAACACTGCCAACCTGGGAAGCTGGGGCACCCCTCAGAATTCAGGGGCAGGACCCTGTCCAGTCACGTTTGGCTGCATACTCAGCCTCTAGGCTCCCAGTCCACATCTCAGTGGAAGCAGATTACAAGCCCAGAAAGAATCCAGAAAGAGCTGTGTTTCAACATAGATGGGAACTGTGTTTGACCAAACAAGAGTGGATGCACCCGGCTCCTTACACCTCCCCTTTGGGACCGGCTAAGGCAATTGCTCCTGTGGCCTCACAATCCCTGATCATGGTCTACTGGTGTCCACAAATCACACTCAGAAAGATTCAGAAGTAGGCATACATGAGTGTCCGATACAAAGTCGCTCTGCTTGCAGGAAGCACAAACTCCCCTGGCCATTGCTATGGAGAAACAAAATGAAGATGGATGCCTCCATTGGCTGAATTAGGAGCTTCCAGTGGAGATCACAGCCCCGCCCCTAACCTGAGGGCCTGGCTGCTGCTAATAAATGCAATTGGAAACACCTGTTACCACTTGGGCCCTGAGGACATACTCAGGAATCCCTCCAGGAGCTAGCAGTCTGGTAGAACTCCTGACCCAGGATAGCTGTGCTCCGAGATGGGAGGGCCTTCTGGCCAGAGGTGAGAATATTCCCTAGAAACAAGAAAGAAATTCAGGTTTCAAATGGATTTTAAACCCCATGAGGCACATGGAAAAGAATTTTCACAGCCATCAAAACACCCTCTTTATGAACCCTGGAAGCTTCCGTTTTGCGTGGAAAATCTGGAGACTGGTGTGGTCATCAGTACCACAGATACTTTACATTTGGCCCAATAGATGGAAAGCACAATGTGTGTGCCAGGGGGATAGAGTTTCACTTCTCTTGACCTGGGCTCTCATGGAATAAGGCCAAGGATGCGGTACAGGAAATTTTTGAGGGCTGCATCTAGGCTAAGTGTCAGCCGCAGGGCCCTGGAGAATCGGAGTCAAACATAGAGGGCCTGGACAGCTGCAGCTGTAGATGGACATATGCCTGTTACCTGCAGCAGGATCGCTGTTTCCTCAGTTCCCCAATATACTACGCCATATGCAGGAGAGTGGATAATCCAAAGGGCAAAGAAAGACAAATTTCAACACCAGGAACTCCGAGTTAACGATTCATGCACTGACTTCCATAAGGGCACAGTGAAGAAGGAATGTAGAGACAGTCAGACAGACAGAATGACAGTGGCAGAAAAGGACTGAAATTCTGGCCCTGTGTTAATCAGTGCCAGAGCACTGAAGCCAAACCCTCCATGCCTATGCATACTTCTTACAAGTGGCATTGTTATTTTATGTTTGTGAGGGAAGGTTACACTTAGAACATCTAGGTCTTAGCCCACTCTGAGAAGCAACACTTGGCCTGCAGCCCACTTTCCAAAATTGCCCTCGCCTCTCCAAATGTATTCTTAGTGATGCTCCATCCAATATGCAGGCTGGCATATTGCACTCCCTGATCCAGCCTCAGACTGTCCTGTGTGCAGGGAACTGCACTATGTCTATTTATTCTTTGATTTACAGTTAGGATAGGACTTGGTGGACAAAAAGAGCTAGAGGGAAATAAATGATTTGGCAGCGGTAGTTTGTGCTGAGAGATTTGTAGAGTGATAAGAGGTATATGAATGCCTCTGTGAGATGTCTCTCATGACTGTGGCTCAGAAGGGCCAAGTGTATCCGCATTCTTACCCTAATCCAGAGCTGTGCAGGTCTCTAGCTAAAAAATATTTTCAGACCTCTACATGTCACATATATACATACATATATATATATATATATATATAGAGAGAGAGAGAGAGAGAGAGACTGATGTATTCATTTTCTACAATGGATTCAATATGACATTCAGACAATTGATTGCTAAAACCTGGAGAGAAACTTTGCATCAGGAAAAGAATTGTACTAAGGAGTAAACTCTCAAAATCATTAACTATATGCAGCTCCAAAGGGACAGAGCGAAAAAGGCTTTAGAAGGAACTCATCAAGGAGACTCTCCACATGGACAGGGACTATAAATTTCCTAGTCTGGCAGCAGACACATTGCATCTGGTAGTTCCAATTGCAAGCCTCAGGGCAAAAACCTCTCCCTCTTCAGTGTTTTTACATCTGAAAAGAAGCAAAGTGACCAAGGGCCAAAGAGAGCTACAATGGTGACAATATTGATCTGTAAATGAGAATGTATCAAGTGCTTTGTAAAAAAATCACTTTATTATAAACTCTGAGTGATACTGGCATGGAAATGAGGAGACAGAATATGGCTTGTGTCAGAAAGACTTACAAACTGAGGCTCCAGTAGATTCTGGCTCAGCAAGAATGAATATGCAAAGTGACACTCATGTCTAGCTCTCCTGAGTTCCTGATTCAATCTCATGCCTCACTATCATCCAAACACTCCCAATGGTGGAAGCTGGGGCACCCCTCAGAATTCAGTGGCAGGACATTTTCCAGTCACGTTTGGCTTCATACTCAGCCTCCAGCCTCCCAGTCCACCTCTCAGGCCAGCAGATTAGAAGCCCAGAAAGAACCCACAAGACTTCCAACATAGATGTGAACTGTGTTTGACCAAACAATAGTGGATTAACCCGGCCCCTTACACCTACCCTTTGGGTCCGGCTAAGGCAATTGCTCCTGTGGCCTCACAATCCCTGATCATGGTGTCCTGGTGTCCACACATCACACTCATAGAGATTCCCAGAAGTAGGCATCCATGAGTGTCCCATACAAAGTCTCTCTGCATGCAGGAAGCACAAACTCCCAGGGCCCTTGCTATGGAGAGACAAAAGGAAGACGGATGCCTCCATTGGCTGAATTATGAGTTTCCAGTGGAGATCACAGCCCCGCCCCTCTCCTGAGGGCCTGGCTGCTGCTAATAAAGGCAATTGGAAACACCTGTTACCACCTGGGTCCTGAGGACATACTCAGAAATCCCTCCTGGAGCTAGCAGGCTGGCAGACCTCCTGACACAGGATAGCTGTGCTCCGAGTTGGGAGGGCCTTCTGTCCAGAGCTGAGAATAAAAGAAAGAACCTCAGATTTCAAAAGGATTGGAAACCCTATGAGGCACTTGGAAAAGACTTTTCACAGCCATCAGAACACCCTCTTTCAGAACCCTGGAAGCTTCCGTTTTGCATGAAAAATCTGGAAACTGGTGTGGCCATCACTATATATGAGAGAAACTGTGCATCAGGAAAAGAATTGTCCAAAGGAGTTATATCTCCAAATCATTAGCTATATGCAGAATATATGAATGATCGAAAAAGGCTCGAGAAGGAACTCATCCAGGAGACTCTCCACATGGACAGGCACCACAAGTTTCCTAGTCTGGCAACACACACAGGGGAGCTGCTACATCCCAGTGCAAGCCTCAGGGCAAAAACCTCTCCCTCTTCAGTGTCTCAGAATTCAAAAACCTCCTACACTGTGTTCATTGATAACAGGTTCAAACCTGGCTTGTAGAGATTGTAAGGCCGCAGCTCTCATGCCCACAGACCCCAGACATCCCCAGTCTCCACCATATGCTGTACTACCAGACCTGACAATAATGTGTGTGTGTGTGTGTGTGTGTCTGTCTGACTGTCTGACTGTGTGTTTGTGTGTGCTCAGAGCTCACCTGTAGTAGTCTCAGAGCATGGGGGTAAAGGTAGCCAGCCTCACCTGCAACTTATGTACAGAGAACCTATCAGGTTAGGGCAAGCCAGCTAGCCCAGATTCAGGCAAAGCAAGAATGCATATGCAAAGGGACTCTCATGTCTAAATCTCCTGAGTTCCCTATTCAATCTCATGCCTCACTATCATCCGGGGGAAGCTGGGGCACCCCTCAGAATTCAGGGGCATGAGCCTGTCCAGTCATGTTTGGCTGCCTACGCAGCCTCCAGGCACTCAGTCCACTGCTCAGAGCAGCAGATTACAAGCACAGAAAGTACCCAGAAAGAGCTGTGTTTCAACATAGATGCGAACTGTGTTTGACCAAACAATAGTGGATGAACCCAGACCCTTACACCTACCCTTTGGGTCTGGCTAAGGCAATTGCTCCTGAGGCCTCACATTCCTGATAATGGTGTCCTGGGGTCCACACATCACACTCAGAGAGATTCCCAGAAGTAGGCATGCATGAGTGTCCCATACAAAGTTGCTCTGCTTGCCTGAAGCACAAAGTCCCCAGGCCCTAGCTATGGAGCAATAAAAGGAAGATGGATGCCTCCAATGGCTGAATTAGGCGCTTCCAGTGGAGATCACAGCACTACCCCTCACCTTAGGGCCTGGCTGCTGCTAATAAATGCAATTGGAAACACCTGTTACAACTTGGGGCCTGAGGACATACTCAGGAAACCCTCCAGGAGCTAGCTGGCTGGCAGACCTCCTGACCCTGGGATAGCTGTGCTCCTAGCTGGGAGGGCCTTCGGGCCAGAGGTGAGAATATTCCCTAGATACAAGAAAAAACTTCAGGTTTCAAAAGTATTTGAAACCCCAGGAGGCGCTTGGAAAGGACATTTCACAGGCATCAAAACAACCTCTTTCTGAACGCTGGAAGCTTCCGTTTTGCGTGGAAAATCTGGACACTGGTGTGGCCATCAGTACCATAGATCCTTTACATTCGGCCCAGTAGAGGGAAATCACAATGAGTGTGCCAGGGTGGTAGAGTTTTACTTCTCTTTACCTGGGCTCTCATGGAATAAGGACAAGATTGCGGTGCAGGAAATTGAGGAGGGCTGCATTTAAGCTGAGTGTCAACCTCACGGCCCTGGAGAATGGTAGTCTTTCACAGAGGACCTGGACAGCTGCAGCTGGAGATGGACATATGCCTGTTACCTGCAGCAGGAACGCTGTCTCCTCATTTCCCCTCTGTACTACGCGATATGCACAAGACTAAATAATCCAAAGAGCAAAGAAACGAAAATTTCAACACCAGGATGACCGAGTTCACGATGCATGCACTGCTTCCAGTAAGGGCCCAGGGAAGAAAGCACGTAGAGACAGTCAGAGAGACAGAATGACAGTGACTGAAAAGGACAGAAATTCTGGCCCTGTGTTTATCAGTGCTATAGCACTGAAGACAAACACTCCATGCCCATGCAAACTTTTTACAAATGGCATTGTTATTATATGTTTGTGAGGATAGGTTACACTGCTCCTGGAAGGCTTATAATTTTTAATAGTAGTGAATCCTGCTCCAACTATGTGACCAATTATTTATGAATATATATATATATATATGAGTACATATATATATGTATATATATGTACATATATGTAAGTGTTTCTTTATTATAGACTCTGAGGGTTACTGGCATGGCTATGAGGAGACATAGTATGGCTTGTGCCAGAGAGACTTACAAAGCTGATGCTACAGAAACCTAGGTGAAATCAACAACAAAACAAGCAGAGCTCATCAGTGCCCTGGTGACTCTCTTTGTATATCAGGGCCTGTCAGTAAAATAAGTATATAAGTAAAATATTAATGAGTGCAGACAGAGTGAGTGAGAGCCTGTGAGAGTCAGAGACAGAGAAGGCAAGAAGAGAAATAGAAGAGTGGGACAGAGACCAGAAGTCAAAAACCTCCCACACTGTGTTCATACATGACAGGTTCAAACCTGGGTTGTCGAGATTGTTGGGCAGCAGTCTCACATCCACAGACCCCAGACCACCCCATCCTTCACCATATGTGTGTAGTATTTACCACACGAAATGTATTGTTAGTGTAAAGCTCCCTTCAATTATAAAAGAAAAATCTATCAAGCAGAAGTAATGACCCCTCATGTAATATAGGACTTAATAAATAAATATGCAAATAAATGGGGATGATCTAGGAGGATTTGAAAAAAATGAAAAATAAAAACAAAAAGCACAAGAAGACCTGATTACAGCAGAAAATGTAAACCAACTGCTGAGAAACAGAGGGCTGCTTCAAAAATTACGATACACTTCAGAGTCCAGGGAAATTAAGATTTCAGGAGAATGAAAAGAAACTCATATGTACTGAAGCTGACACTAGAGAAAGGAGGCAAGTTCTGTACTACGATAATTACAATAAGGATGCTGATAGAAATGCTATTAGAAATGCTACTGGAAGGTTCTATTATTTATAATTGTATTGAAACTTGCTCCAACTAGGTGGACAATTATTAATGAAAAAGGAAGCTGTTATAAATGTATTAATTCTGATAAAGATCAATTACATAGGTCGACAATTCTATAAATTATATATATATATATGTATATGTTTATTATAAAGTCTGAGATATACTGCCATGGAAATGAGGAGACAGAATAAGGCTTGTGTCAGAGAGACTTACAAAGCTGTGGCTCCAGTAGCCTAGGTGATATCACCAACAAAACAAGCCAGAGCTTAGCAGTGCTCTGGTAACTCTCTTTGTATATCTGGGCCTGTCAGTAAAATAAGTATATAATCAGTGAAGACAGAGTGTGTGAGAGCATGTGAGAGTTAGACACAGAGAAGGCGACAAGAGAAATAGATGAGTTGGAAAGAGACCAGCAGACAAAACCCCCCTACACGGTGTTTATTGATGGAAGGTTCAAACGTGGCTTGTAGAGATTGTAAGGCAGCAGCTCTCATGCCCACTGACACCAGACAGCCCCAGCCTTCACCATATGCTGTACTTACAGACCTGACAGTAATGTGTGTGTGTGTGTCTGTCTGTATGTATGTCTGAGCATGTGTGCGCTCAGAGCTCACCTATAGTAGTCTCAGAACATGGCTGTCAAGGTAGCCACCCTCACCTGCAACTTATATACAGAGAACCTAGCTGTTCAGGGCAAGCCAGCTAGCCCAGACTTTGGCTAAGCAAGAATGCATATGCAAAGATACTCTCATGTCTCCCTCCCCTGAGTTCCCGATTCAATCCAATGCCTCACTATCATCCAAAAACTGCCAACGGGGTAAGCTGGGGCACTCCTCAGAATTCAGGGCAATGAGCCTGTCCAGTCACTTTTGGCTGCCTACTCAGCCTCCAGACTCTCAGTCCACTGCTCAGGGCAGCAGATTACAAGCCAAGAAAGAACACAGAAATAGCTGTGTTTCAACATATATGGGAACTGTGTTTGACCAAACAATAGTGGATGAACCCGGCCACTCACACCTATCCTTTGGGTCAGGCTAAGTAAATTGCTCCTGTGGCCTCAAATCCCTGATCATGGTGTCCTGGTGTCCACACATCACACTCAGAGAGATTCCCAGATGTAGGCATGCATGAGTGTCTCACACAAAGTCGCTCTGCTTGCAGGAAGCACAAACTCCCCAGGCCCTTGCTATGGAGAGACAAAAGGAAGATGGATTCCTCCTTTGGCTGAATCAGGAGCTTCCAGTGGAGATCACAGCCCTGGCCCTCACCTGAGGGCCTGGATGCTGCTAATAAAGGCAATTGGAAACACCTGTTACCACTTGGGGCCTGAGGAAATACTCTAGAATCCCTCCAGGTGCTAGCAGGCTGGCATACATCCTGACCCCGGGATAGCTGTGCTCCTAGTTGGGAGGGCCTATGGGCCAGAGGTGAGAATATTCCCTAGATACAAGAACGAACTTCAGGTTTCAAAAGGATTTGAAACCCAAGGAGGCACTTGGAAAAGACATTTCACAGCCATCAAAACACCCTCTTTCTGAACCCTGGAAGTTTCCGTTTTGCGTGGAAAATCCGGACACTGGTGTGGCAATCAGTACCACAGATCCTTTACATTCGGGCCAATAGAGGGAAAGCACAATGTGTGTGCCAGGGTGGTAGAGTTTCACTACTCTTGACCTGGGCTCTCATGGATTAAGGACAAGGATGCTGTGCAGGAAATTGAGGAGGCTGCATTTAGGTTGAGTGTCAGCCACAGGGCCTTGGAGAATGGGAGTCAAGCACAGAGGGCCTGGACATCTGCAGCTGGAGATGGACATATGCCTGTTACCTGCAGCAGGAACGTTGTCTCCTCAGTTCCCCTCTGTACTACACCATATGCACGAGACTAAGTAATCCAAAGGGCAAAAAAAGGAAAATTTCAGCACCAGGAAGACCGAGTTCACGATGCATGCACTGACTTCCACGAAGGGTCCAGGGAAGAAGGCACGTAGAGACAGTCAGAGAGACAGAATGACAGTGACTGGAATGGACAGAAATTCTGGCCCTGTGTTGAACAGTGCCAGAGCACTGAAGACAAACCCTCCATTCCCATGCATACTTCTTACAAGTGGCATTGTCATTTTATGTTTGTGAGGAAAGGTTACACTTAGAACATCTAGGTCTTAGCCCACTCTGAGAAGAAACACTTGGCCTGCAGCCCACTCTCCAAAACTGCCCTTGCCTCACCAAATTGGAAGTAGTTTAGAGATGCTCCAGCCAAATGTAGGCTGGCGTATTTCATCTCCCTGGTCCAGCCTCAGCCTGAGCTGTGTGCAGGGAAAAGCACTATGTCTATTTCTTCTTTGATTTACAGTTTTCGGATAGGACTCGGTGGACAAAAAGAGCAAGAGTGAAGTAGATGATTTGGCAGCTGTAGTTTGTGCTGAAAGAGATTTGTAGAGTGACAATAGGTAAACGAATGGCTCTGTGAAATGTCTCTCATGACTATGGCTCAGATGGGCCAGGTGTATCTGAATTACTACCCGAATCCAGAGCTGTGCACGTCACTAGCTAAAATATATTTTCAGACCTCTACATGTTATATATATATATATATATATATATATATATATATATATATAGAGAGAGAGAGAGAGAGAGAGAGAGAGAGAGCAAGACACTGATGTAGTCATTTTCTACAATGGATGCGATATGACATTTAGAAAATTGATTGCTAAAACCTGGAGAGAAACTGTGCATCAGGAAAAGAATTGTCCAAAGGAGTAAAATCTCCAAATCATTAGCTATATGCAGCTCCAAAGGGACCTAGCTAAAAAGGCTCGAGAAGGAACTCAACCAGGACACTCTCCACATGGACAGGCACAAGTTTCCTAGTCTGGCAACACACACAGGGCAGCTGCTAGTTCCTACTGCAAGCCTCAGGGCAAAAACCTATCCCTCTTCAGTGTCTTTCCATGTGAAATGAATAAAAGTGTCCAAGGGTCAAGGAGAGCTACAATGGAGTCAATATTGAGCTGCAAATCAGAATGTGCCAAGTGTTTTGCATAATATCACCTGTGCCACAGTGATTCTGTTGTTCTCTCTGTCTCTCCCTCCCTCACACACACACACAAACACACACTCTCACAGTTATACACACGCACACATCCACAGAGGCACAGGCACAAACGGAGTTATACACATGCACACTGAACAGTTTCTGCAAGTCAGGGCCCTGGGTGAACCCTGCTTCGCACTTCCTGCAAGAACGCCCAGCCTTTTAAGGCCATCTCTAGCTCCCATTGTTGGGCTTACTTCAGAAGGTCCGCAGACAGGGCACCAGCCAGGCTCTGATATGCCAGAGGCCTAGGCCAAGCCCAGAACCCCTGCCAGCAATATCATTGACCAGTGTGCTAGGACACGCCCAGGAATGTCAAGGCCGCTAGTCATTGATTGGCCAGCAACCTTGAGCACCACCCACACGGCCCTGCAGCACGCTCATTGGGCAGCCTCTGAAAGGACTGCCCACCAGCCACATCTGTTGGAAAGAGATGAGAATTCAAAAACTGCCTACACTGTGTTCATTGATGACAGGTTCAAACCTGGCTTGTAGAGATTGTAAGGCAGCAGCTGTCATGCCCACAGACCCCAGACAGCCCCAGCCTTCACCATATGCTGTACAGACCTGACAGTAATGTGTGTGTCTGTCTGTCTGTCTGTGTGTGCTTAGAGATCACCTATAGTAGTCTCAGAGCATGGGTGGGAAGGTAGCCAACCTCAACTGCAACTTATGTACAGAGAACCTAGCTGGTCAGGGCAAGTTAGCTAGCCCAGATATAGGCTAAGCAAGAATGCACATGCAAAGGGACTCTCATGTCTCCCTCTCCTGACTTCCCAGTTCAATCTCATGCCTCACTATGATCCAAACACTGCCAACGGGGTAATCTGGGGCACCCCTCAGAATTCAGGGCCATGAGTCTGTCCAGTCACATTTGGCTGCCTACTCAGACTCTAGACTCTCAGTCCACTGCTCAGGGCAGCAGATTACAAGCTCAGAATGAACCCAGAAAGAGCTGTGTTTCAACATAGATGGGAACTGTGTTTGACCAAACAATAGTGGATGAACCTGGCCCCTCACACCTTCCCTTTGGGTCTGGCTAAGGCAATTGCTCCTGTGGCCTCACAATCCATGATCATGGTGTCCTGGTGGCCACATATCACACTCAGAGAGATTCCAGAAGTAGGCATGCATGAGTGTCTCGTACAAAGTCGCTCTGCATGCAGGAAGCACAAACTCCCTGGGCCCTTGGTATGGAGAGACAAAATTAAGATGGATGCTTCCATTGGCTGAATTAGGAGTTTCCATTGGAGATCACCGCCCCGCCACTCACCTGAGGGCCTGGCTGCTGCTAATAAAGGCAATTGGAAACACCTCTTGCCACTTTAGGCCTGAGGACATACTCAGGAATCCCTCCAGTAGCTAGCAGGCTGGCAGACCTCCTGACCACGGGATAGCTTTGCTCCTAGTTGGGGGGGCCTTCGGGCCAGAGGTGAGAATATTCCCTAGATATAAGAACGAACTTCAGGTTTCAAAAGGATTTGAAACCCCAGGAGGCACTTGGAAAAGACATTTCACAGCCATCTAAACACCCCCTTTCTGAACCATGGAAGTTTATGTTTTGCGTGGAAACTCTGGATACTGTGCCAGGGGGATAGAGTTTCACTACTCTTGACCTGGGCTCTCATGGAATAAGGACAAGGATGTGGTGTAGGAATTGGAGGAGGGTTGCATTTAGGCTGAGTGTCAGCCACAGGGCCTTGGAGAATGGGAGTCAAGCACAGAGGGCCTGGACATCTGCAGCTGGAGATGGACATATGCCTGTTACCTGCAGCAGGAACGTTGTCTCCTCAGTTCCCCTCTGTACTACACCATATGCACGAGACTAAGTAATCCAAAGGGCAAAAAAAGGAAAATTTCAACACCAGGAAGACCGAGTTCACGATGCATGCACTGACTTCCACGAAGGGTCCAGGGAAGAAGGCACGTAGAGACAGTCAGAGAGACAGAATGACAGTGACTGGAATGGACAGAAATTCTGGCCCTGTGTTGAACAGTGCCAGAGCACTGAAGACAAACCCTCCATTCCCATGCATACTTCTTACAAGTGGCATTGTCATTTTATGTTTGTGAGGAAAGGTTACACTTAGAACATCTAGGTCTTAGCCCACTCTGAGAAGAAACACTTGGCCTGCAGCCCACTCTCCAAAACTGCCCTTGCCTCACCAAATTGGAAGTAGTTTAGAGATGCTCCAGCCAAATGTAGGCTGGCGTATTTCATCTCCCTGGTCCAGCCTCAGCCTGAGCTGTGTGCAGGGAAAAGCACTATGTCTATTTCTTCTTTGATTTACAGTTTTCGGATAGGACTCGGTGGACAAAAAGAGCAAGAGTGAAGTAGATGATTTGGCAGCTGTAGTTTGTGCTGAAAGAGATTTGTAGAGTGACAATAGGTAAACGAATGGCTCTGTGAAATGTCTCTCATGACTATGGCTCAGATGGGCCAGGTGTATCTGAATTACTACCCGAATCCAGAGCTGTGCACGTCACTAGCTAAAATATATTTTCAGACCTCTACATGTTATATATATATATATATATATATATATATATATATATATATATATAGAGAGAGAGAGAGAGAGAGAGAGAGAGAGAGAGCAAGACACTGATGTAGTCATTTTCTACAATGGATGCGATATGACATTTAGAAAATTGATTGCTAAAACCTGGAGAGAAACTGTGCATCAGGAAAAGAATTGTCCAAAGGAGTAAAATCTCCAAATCATTAGCTATATGCAGCTCCAAAGGGACCTAGCTAAAAAGGCTCGAGAAGGAACTCAACCAGGACACTCTCCACATGGACAGGCACAAGTTTCCTAGTCTGGCAACACACACAGGGCAGCTGCTAGTTCCTACTGCAAGCCTCAGGGCAAAAACCTATCCCTCTTCAGTGTCTTTCCATGTGAAATGAATAAAAGTGTCCAAGGGTCAAGGAGAGCTACAATGGAGTCAATATTGAGCTGCAAATCAGAATGTGCCAAGTGTTTTGCATAATATCACCTGTGCCACAGTGATTCTGTTGTTCTCTCTGTCTCTCCCTCCCTCACACACACACACAAACACACACTCTCACAGTTATACACACGCACACATCCACAGAGGCACAGGCACAAACGGAGTTATACACATGCACACTGAACAGTTTCTGCAAGTCAGGGCCCTGGGTGAACCCTGCTTCGCACTTCCTGCAAGAACGCCCAGCCTTTTAAGGCCATCTCTAGCTCCCATTGTTGGGCTTACTTCAGAAGGTCCGCAGACAGGGCACCAGCCAGGCTCTGATATGCCAGAGGCCTAGGCCAAGCCCAGAACCCCTGCCAGCAATATCATTGACCAGTGTGCTAGGACACGCCCAGGAATGTCAAGGCCGCTAGTCATTGATTGGCCAGCAACCTTGAGCACCACCCACACGGCCCTGCAGCACGCTCATTGGGCAGCCTCTGAAAGGACTGCCCACCAGCCACATCTGTTGGAAAGAGATGAGAATTCAAAAACTGCCTACACTGTGTTCATTGATGACAGGTTCAAACCTGGCTTGTAGAGATTGTAAGGCAGCAGCTGTCATGCCCACAGACCCCAGACAGCCCCAGCCTTCACCATATGCTGTACAGACCTGACAGTAATGTGTGTGTCTGTCTGTCTGTCTGTGTGTGCTTAGAGATCACCTATAGTAGTCTCAGAGCATGGGTGGGAAGGTAGCCAACCTCAACTGCAACTTATGTACAGAGAACCTAGCTGGTCAGGGCAAGTTAGCTAGCCCAGATATAGGCTAAGCAAGAATGCACATGCAAAGGGACTCTCATGTCTCCCTCTCCTGACTTCCCAGTTCAATCTCATGCCTCACTATGATCCAAACACTGCCAACGGGGTAATCTGGGGCACCCCTCAGAATTCAGGGCCATGAGTCTGTCCAGTCACATTTGGCTGCCTACTCAGACTCTAGACTCTCAGTCCACTGCTCAGGGCAGCAGATTACAAGCTCAGAATGAACCCAGAAAGAGCTGTGTTTCAACATAGATGGGAACTGTGTTTGACCAAACAATAGTGGATGAACCTGGCCCCTCACACCTTCCCTTTGGGTCTGGCTAAGGCAATTGCTCCTGTGGCCTCACAATCCATGATCATGGTGTCCTGGTGGCCACATATCACACTCAGAGAGATTCCAGAAGTAGGCATGCATGAGTGTCTCGTACAAAGTCGCTCTGCATGCAGGAAGCACAAACTCCCTGGGCCCTTGGTATGGAGAGACAAAATTAAGATGGATGCCTCCATTGGCTGAATTAGGAGTTTCCATTGGAGATCACCGCCCCGCCACTCACCTGAGGGCCTGGCTGCTGCTAATAAAGGCAATTGGAAACACCTCTTGCCACTTTAGGCCTGAGGACATACTCAGGAATCCCTCCAGTAGCTAGCAGGCTGGCAGACCTCCTGACCACGGGATAGCTTTGCTCCTAGTTGGGGGGGCCTTCGGGCCAGAGGTGAGAATATTCCCTAGATATAAGAACGAACTTCAGGTTTCAAAAGGATTTGAAACCCCAGGAGGCACTTGGAAAAGACATTTCACAGCCATCTAAACACCCCCTTTCTGAACCATGGAAGTTTATGTTTTGCGTGGAAACTCTGGATACTGTGCCAGGGGGATAGAGTTTCACTACTCTTGACCTGGGCTCTCATGGAATAAGGACAAGGATGTGGTGTAGGAATTGGAGGAGGGTTGCATTTAGGCTGAGTGTCAGCCACAGGGCCTTGGAGAATGGGAGTCAAGCACAGAGGGCCTGGACATCTGCAGCTGGAGATGGACATATGCCTGTTACCTGCAGCAGGAACGTTGTCTCCTCAGTTCCCCTCTGTACTACACCATATGCACGAGACTAAGTAATCCAAAGGGCAAAAAAAGGAAAATTTCAACACCAGGAAGACCGAGTTCACGATGCATGCACTGACTTCCACGAAGGGTCCAGGGAAGAAGGCACGTAGAGACAGTCAGAGAGACAGAATGACAGTGACTGGAATGGACAGAAATTCTGGCCCTGTGTTGAACAGTGCCAGAGCACTGAAGACAAACCCTCCATTCCCATGCATACTTCTTACAAGTGGCATTGTCATTTTATGTTTGTGAGGAAAGGTTACACTTAGAACATCTAGGTCTTAGCCCACTCTGAGAAGAAACACTTGGCCTGCAGCCCACTCTCCAAAACTGCCCTTGCCTCACCAAATTGGAAGTAGTTTAGAGATGCTCCAGCCAAATGTAGGCTGGCGTATTTCATCTCCCTGGTCCAGCCTCAGCCTGAGCTGTGTGCAGGGAAAAGCACTATGTCTATTTCTTCTTTGATTTACAGTTTTCGGATAGGACTCGGTGGACAAAAAGAGCAAGAGTGAAGTAGATGATTTGGCAGCTGTAGTTTGTGCTGAAAGAGATTTGTAGAGTGACAATAGGTAAACGAATGGCTCTGTGAAATGTCTCTCATGACTATGGCTCAGATGGGCCAGGTGTATCTGAATTACTACCCGAATCCAGAGCTGTGCACGTCACTAGCTAAAATATATTTTCAGACCTCTACATGTTATATATATATATATATATATATAGAGAGAGAGAGAGAGAGAGAGAGAGAGAGAGAGAGCAAGACACTGATGTAGTCATTTTCTACAATGGATGCGATATGACATTTAGAAAATTGATTGCTAAAACCTGGAGAGAAACTGTGCATCAGGAAAAGAATTGTCCAAAGGAGTAAAATCTCCAAATCATTAGCTATATGCAGCTCCAAAGGGACCTAGCTAAAAAGGCTCGAGAAGGAACTCAACCAGGACACTCTCCACATGGACAGGCACAAGTTTCCTAGTCTGGCAACACACACAGGGCAGCTGCTAGTTCCTACTGCAAGCCTCAGGGCAAAAACCTATCCCTCTTCAGTGTCTTTCCATGTGAAATGAATAAAAGTGTCCAAGGGTCAAGGAGAGCTACAATGGAGTCAATATTGAGCTGCAAATCAGAATGTGCCAAGTGTTTTGCATAATATCACCTGTGCCACAGTGATTCTGTTGTTCTCTCTGTCTCTCCCTCCCTCACACACACACACAAACACACACTCTCACAGTTATACACACGCACACATCCACAGAGGCACAGGCACAAACGGAGTTATACACATGCACACTGAACAGTTTCTGCAAGTCAGGGCCCTGGGTGAACCCTGCTTCGCACTTCCTGCAAGAACGCCCAGCCTTTTAAGGCCATCTCTAGCTCCCATTGTTGGGCTTACTTCAGAAGGTCCGCAGACAGGGCACCAGCCAGGCTCTGATATGCCAGAGGCCTAGGCCAAGCCCAGAACCCCTGCCAGCAATATCATTGACCAGTGTGCTAGGACACGCCCAGGAATGTCAAGGCCGCTAGTCATTGATTGGCCAGCAACCTTGAGCACCACCCACACGGCCCTGCAGCACGCTCATTGGGCAGCCTCTGAAAGGACTGCCCACCAGCCACATCTGTTGGAAAGAGATGAGAATTCAAAAACTGCCTACACTGTGTTCATTGATGACAGGTTCAAACCTGGCTTGTAGAGATTGTAAGGCAGCAGCTGTCATGCCCACAGACCCCAGACAGCCCCAGCCTTCACCATATGCTGTACAGACCTGACAGTAATGTGTGTGTCTGTCTGTCTGTCTGTGTGTGCTTAGAGATCACCTATAGTAGTCTCAGAGCATGGGTGGGAAGGTAGCCAACCTCAACTGCAACTTATGTACAGAGAACCTAGCTGGTCAGGGCAAGTTAGCTAGCCCAGATATAGGCTAAGCAAGAATGCACATGCAAAGGGACTCTCATGTCTCCCTCTCCTGACTTCCCAGTTCAATCTCATGCCTCACTATGATCCAAACACTGCCAACGGGGTAATCTGGGGCACCCCTCAGAATTCAGGGCCATGAGTCTGTCCAGTCACATTTGGCTGCCTACTCAGACTCTAGACTCTCAGTCCACTGCTCAGGGCAGCAGATTACAAGCTCAGAATGAACCCAGAAAGAGCTGTGTTTCAACATAGATGGGAACTGTGTTTGACCAAACAATAGTGGATGAACCTGGCCCCTCACACCTTCCCTTTGGGTCTGGCTAAGGCAATTGCTCCTGTGGCCTCACAATCCATGATCATGGTGTCCTGGTGGCCACATATCACACTCAGAGAGATTCCAGAAGTAGGCATGCATGAGTGTCTCGTACAAAGTCGCTCTGCATGCAGGAAGCACAAACTCCCTGGGCCCTTGGTATGGAGAGACAAAATTAAGATGGATGCCTCCATTGGCTGAATTAGGAGTTTCCATTGGAGATCACCGCCCCGCCACTCACCTGAGGGCCTGGCTGCTGCTAATAAAGGCAATTGGAAACACCTCTTGCCACTTTAGGCCTGAGGACATACTCAGGAATCCCTCCAGTAGCTAGCAGGCTGGCAGACCTCCTGACCACGGGATAGCTTTGCTCCTAGTTGGGGGGGCCTTCGGGCCAGAGGTGAGAATATTCCCTAGATATAAGAACGAACTTCAGGTTTCAAAAGGATTTGAAACCCCAGGAGGCACTTGGAAAAGACATTTCACAGCCATCTAAACACCCCCTTTCTGAACCATGGAAGTTTATGTTTTGCGTGGAAACTCTGGATACTGTGCCAGGGGGATAGAGTTTCACTACTCTTGACCTGGGCTCTCATGGAATAAGGACAAGGATGTGGTGTAGGAATTGGAGGAGGGTTGCATTTAGGCTGAGTGTCAGCCACAGGGCCTTGGAGAATGGGAGTCAAGCACAGAGGGCCTGGACATCTGCAGCTGGAGATGGACATATGCCTGTTACCTGCAGCAGGAACGTTGTCTCCTCAGTTCCCCTCTGTACTACACCATATGCACGAGACTAAGTAATCCAAAGGGCAAAAAAAGGAAAATTTCAACACCAGGAAGACCGAGTTCACGATGCATGCACTGACTTCCACGAAGGGTCCAGGGAAGAAGGCACGTAGAGACAGTCAGAGAGACAGAATGACAGTGACTGGAATGGACAGAAATTCTGGCCCTGTGTTGAACAGTGCCAGAGCACTGAAGACAAACCCTCCATTCCCATGCATACTTCTTACAAGTGGCATTGTCATTTTATGTTTGTGAGGAAAGGTTACACTTAGAACATCTAGGTCTTAGCCCACTCTGAGAAGAAACACTTGGCCTGCAGCCCACTCTCCAAAACTGCCCTTGCCTCACCAAATTGGAAGTAGTTTAGAGATGCTCCAGCCAAATGTAGGCTGGCGTATTTCATCTCCCTGGTCCAGCCTCAGCCTGAGCTGTGTGCAGGGAAAAGCACTATGTCTATTTCTTCTTTGATTTACAGTTTTCGGATAGGACTCGGTGGACAAAAAGAGCAAGAGTGAAGTAGATGATTTGGCAGCTGTAGTTTGTGCTGAAAGAGATTTGTAGAGTGACAATAGGTAAACGAATGGCTCTGTGAAATGTCTCTCATGACTATGGCTCAGATGGGCCAGGTGTATCTGAATTACTACCCGAATCCAGAGCTGTGCACGTCACTAGCTAAAATATATTTTCAGACCTCTACATGTTATATATATATATATATATATAGAGAGAGAGAGAGAGAGAGAGAGAGAGAGCAAGACACTGATGTAGTCATTTTCTACAATGGATGCGATATGACATTTAGAAAATTGATTGCTAAAACCTGGAGAGAAACTGTGCATCAGGAAAAGAATTGTCCAAAGGAGTAAAATCTCCAAATCATTAGCTATATGCAGCTCCAAAGGGACCTAGCTAAAAAGGCTCGAGAAGGAACTCAACCAGGACACTCTCCACATGGACAGGCACAAGTTTCCTAGTCTGGCAACACACACAGGGCAGCTGCTAGTTCCTACTGCAAGCCTCAGGGCAAAAACCTATCCCTCTTCAGTGTCTTTCCATGTGAAATGAATAAAAGTGTCCAAGGGTCAAGGAGAGCTACAATGGAGTCAATATTGAGCTGCAAATCAGAATGTGCCAAGTGTTTTGCATAATATCACCTGTGCCACAGTGATTCTGTTGTTCTCTCTGTCTCTCCCTCCCTCACACACACACACAAACACACACTCTCACAGTTATACACACGCACACATCCACAGAGGCACAGGCACAAACGGAGTTATACACATGCACACTGAACAGTTTCTGCAAGTCAGGGCCCTGGGTGAACCCTGCTTCGCACTTCCTGCAAGAACGCCCAGCCTTTTAAGGCCATCTCTAGCTCCCATTGTTGGGCTTACTTCAGAAGGTCCGCAGACAGGGCACCAGCCAGGCTCTGATATGCCAGAGGCCTAGGCCAAGCCCAGAACCCCTGCCAGCAATATCATTGACCAGTGTGCTAGGACACGCCCAGGAATGTCAAGGCCGCTAGTCATTGATTGGCCAGCAACCTTGAGCACCACCCACACGGCCCTGCAGCACGCTCATTGGGCAGCCTCTGAAAGGACTGCCCACCAGCCACATCTGTTGGAAAGAGATGAGAATTCAAAAACTGCCTACACTGTGTTCATTGATGACAGGTTCAAACCTGGCTTGTAGAGATTGTAAGGCAGCAGCTGTCATGCCCACAGACCCCAGACAGCCCCAGCCTTCACCATATGCTGTACAGACCTGACAGTAATGTGTGTGTCTGTCTGTCTGTCTGTGTGTGCTTAGAGATCACCTATAGTAGTCTCAGAGCATGGGTGGGAAGGTAGCCAACCTCAACTGCAACTTATGTACAGAGAACCTAGCTGGTCAGGGCAAGTTAGCTAGCCCAGATATAGGCTAAGCAAGAATGCACATGCAAAGGGACTCTCATGTCTCCCTCTCCTGACTTCCCAGTTCAATCTCATGCCTCACTATGATCCAAACACTGCCAACGGGGTAATCTGGGGCACCCCTCAGAATTCAGGGCCATGAGTCTGTCCAGTCACATTTGGCTGCCTACTCAGACTCTAGACTCTCAGTCCACTGCTCAGGGCAGCAGATTACAAGCTCAGAATGAACCCAGAAAGAGCTGTGTTTCAACATAGATGGGAACTGTGTTTGACCAAACAATAGTGGATGAACCTGGCCCCTCACACCTTCCCTTTGGGTCTGGCTAAGGCAATTGCTCCTGTGGCCTCACAATCCATGATCATGGTGTCCTGGTGGCCACATATCACACTCAGAGAGATTCCAGAAGTAGGCATGCATGAGTGTCTCGTACAAAGTCGCTCTGCATGCAGGAAGCACAAACTCCCTGGGCCCTTGGTATGGAGAGACAAAATTAAGATGGATGCCTCCATTGGCTGAATTAGGAGTTTCCATTGGAGATCACCGCCCCGCCACTCACCTGAGGGCCTGGCTGCTGCTAATAAAGGCAATTGGAAACACCTCTTGCCACTTTAGGCCTGAGGACATACTCAGGAATCCCTCCAGTAGCTAGCAGGCTGGCAGACCTCCTGACCACGGGATAGCTTTGCTCCTAGTTGGGGGGGCCTTCGGGCCAGAGGTGAGAATATTCCCTAGATATAAGAACGAACTTCAGGTTTCAAAAGGATTTGAAACCCCAGGAGGCACTTGGAAAAGACATTTCACAGCCATCTAAACACCCCCTTTCTGAACCATGGAAGTTTATGTTTTGCGTGGAAACTCTGGATACTGTGCCAGGGGGATAGAGTTTCACTACTCTTGACCTGGGCTCTCATGGAATAAGGACAAGGATGTGGTGTAGGAATTGGAGGAGGGTTGCATTTAGGCTGAGTGTCAGCCACAGGGCCTTGGAGAATGGGAGTCAAGCACAGAGGGCCTGGACATCTGCAGCTGGAGATGGACATATGCCTGTTACCTGCAGCAGGAACGTTGTCTCCTCAGTTCCCCTCTGTACTACACCATATGCACGAGACTAAGTAATCCAAAGGGCAAAAAAAGGAAAATTTCAACACCAGGAAGACCGAGTTCACGATGCATGCACTGACTTCCACGAAGGGTCCAGGGAAGAAGGCACGTAGAGACAGTCAGAGAGACAGAATGACAGTGACTGGAATGGACAGAAATTCTGGCCCTGTGTTGAACAGTGCCAGAGCACTGAAGACAAACCCTCCATTCCCATGCATACTTCTTACAAGTGGCATTGTCATTTTATGTTTGTGAGGAAAGGTTACACTTAGAACATCTAGGTCTTAGCCCACTCTGAGAAGAAACACTTGGCCTGCAGCCCACTCTCCAAAACTGCCCTTGCCTCACCAAATTGGAAGTAGTTTAGAGATGCTCCAGCCAAATGTAGGCTGGCGTATTTCATCTCCCTGGTCCAGCCTCAGCCTGAGCTGTGTGCAGGGAAAAGCACTATGTCTATTTCTTCTTTGATTTACAGTTTTCGGATAGGACTCGGTGGACAAAAAGAGCAAGAGTGAAGTAGATGATTTGGCAGCTGTAGTTTGTGCTGAAAGAGATTTGTAGAGTGACAATAGGTAAACGAATGGCTCTGTGAAATGTCTCTCATGACTATGGCTCAGATGGGCCAGGTGTATCTGAATTACTACCCGAATCCAGAGCTGTGCACGTCACTAGCTAAAATATATTTTCAGACCTCTACATGTTATATATATATATATATATAGAGAGAGAGAGAGAGAGAGAGAGAGAGAGAGCAAGACACTGATGTAGTCATTTTCTACAATGGATGCGATATGACATTTAGAAAATTGATTGCTAAAACCTGGAGAGAAACTGTGCATCAGGAAAAGAATTGTCCAAAGGAGTAAAATCTCCAAATCATTAGCTATATGCAGCTCCAAAGGGACCTAGCTAAAAAGGCTCGAGAAGGAACTCAACCAGGACACTCTCCACATGGACAGGCACAAGTTTCCTAGTCTGGCAACACACACAGGGCAGCTGCTAGTTCCTACTGCAAGCCTCAGGGCAAAAACCTATCCCTCTTCAGTGTCTTTCCATGTGAAATGAATAAAAGTGTCCAAGGGTCAAGGAGAGCTACAATGGAGTCAATATTGAGCTGCAAATCAGAATGTGCCAAGTGTTTTGCATAATATCACCTGTGCCACAGTGATTCTGTTGTTCTCTCTGTCTCTCCCTCCCTCACACACACACACAAACACACACTCTCACAGTTATACACACGCACACATCCACAGAGGCACAGGCACAAACGGAGTTATACACATGCACACTGAACAGTTTCTGCAAGTCAGGGCCCTGGGTGAACCCTGCTTCGCACTTCCTGCAAGAACGCCCAGCCTTTTAAGGCCATCTCTAGCTCCCATTGTTGGGCTTACTTCAGAAGGTCCGCAGACAGGGCACCAGCCAGGCTCTGATATGCCAGAGGCCTAGGCCAAGCCCAGAACCCCTGCCAGCAATATCATTGACCAGTGTGCTAGGACACGCCCAGGAATGTCAAGGCCGCTAGTCATTGATTGGCCAGCAACCTTGAGCACCACCCACACGGCCCTGCAGCACGCTCATTGGGCAGCCTCTGAAAGGACTGCCCACCAGCCACATCTGTTGGAAAGAGATGAGAATTCAAAAACTGCCTACACTGTGTTCATTGATGACAGGTTCAAACCTGGCTTGTAGAGATTGTAAGGCAGCAGCTGTCATGCCCACAGACCCCAGACAGCCCCAGCCTTCACCATATGCTGTACAGACCTGACAGTAATGTGTGTGTCTGTCTGTCTGTCTGTGTGTGCTTAGAGATCACCTATAGTAGTCTCAGAGCATGGGTGGGAAGGTAGCCAACCTCAACTGCAACTTATGTACAGAGAACCTAGCTGGTCAGGGCAAGTTAGCTAGCCCAGATATAGGCTAAGCAAGAATGCACATGCAAAGGGACTCTCATGTCTCCCTCTCCTGAATTCCCAGTTCAATCTCATGCCTCACTATGATCCAAACACTGCCAACGGGGTAATCTGGGGCACCCCTCAGAATTCAGGGCCATGAGTCTGTCCAGTCACATTTGGCTGCCTACTCAGACTCTAGACTCTCAGTCCACTGCTCAGGGCAGCAGATTACAAGCTCAGAATGAACCCAGAAAGAGCTGTGTTTCAACATAGATGGGAACTGTGTTTGACCAAACAATAGTGGATGAACCTGGCCCCTCACACCTTCCCTTTGGGTCTGGCTAAGGCAATTGCTCCTGTGGCCTCACAATCCATGATCATGGTGTCCTGGTGGCCACATATCACACTCAGAGAGATTCCAGAAGTAGGCATGCATGAGTGTCTCGTACAAAGTCGCTCTGCATGCAGGAAGCACAAACTCCCTGGGCCCTTGGTATGGAGAGACAAAATTAAGATGGATGCCTCCATTGGCTGAATTAGGAGTTTCCATTGGAGATCACCGCCCCGCCACTCACCTGAGGGCCTGGCTGCTGCTAATAAAGGCAATTGGAAACACCTCTTGCCACTTTAGGCCTGAGGACATACTCAGGAATCCCTCCAGTAGCTAGCAGGCTGGCAGACCTCCTGACCACGGGATAGCTTTGCTCCTAGTTGGGGGGGCCTTCGGGCCAGAGGTGAGAATATTCCCTAGATATAAGAACGAACTTCAGGTTTCAAAAGGATTTGAAACCCCAGGAGGCACTTGGAAAAGACATTTCACAGCCATCTAAACACCCCCTTTCTGAACCATGGAAGTTTATGTTTTGCGTGGAAACTCTGGATACTGTGCCAGGGGGATAGAGTTTCACTACTCTTGACCTGGGCTCTCATGGAATAAGGACAAGGATGTGGTGTAGGAATTGGAGGAGGGTTGCATTTAGGCTGAGTGTCAGCCACAGGGCCTTGGAGAATGGGAGTCAAGCACAGAGGGCCTGGACATCTGCAGCTGGAGATGGACATATGCCTGTTACCTGCAGCAGGAACGTTGTCTCCTCAGTTCCCCTCTGTACTACACCATATGCACGAGACTAAGTAATCCAAAGGGCAAAAAAAGGAAAATTTCAACACCAGGAAGACCGAGTTCACGATGCATGCACTGACTTCCACGAAGGGTCCAGGGAAGAAGGCACGTAGAGACAGTCAGAGAGACAGAATGACAGTGACTGGAATGGACAGAAATTCTGGCCCTGTGTTGAACAGTGCCAGAGCACTGAAGACAAACCCTCCATTCCCATGCATACTTCTTACAAGTGGCATTGTCATTTTATGTTTGTGAGGAAAGGTTACACTTAGAACATCTAGGTCTTAGCCCACTCTGAGAAGAAACACTTGGCCTGCAGCCCACTCTCCAAAACTGCCCTTGCCTCACCAAATTGGAAGTAGTTTAGAGATGCTCCAGCCAAATGTAGGCTGGCGTATTTCATCTCCCTGGTCCAGCCTCAGCCTGAGCTGTGTGCAGGGAAAAGCACTATGTCTATTTCTTCTTTGATTTACAGTTTTCGGATAGGACTCGGTGGACAAAAAGAGCAAGAGTGAAGTAGATGATTTGGCAGCTGTAGTTTGTGCTGAAAGAGATTTGTAGAGTGACAATAGGTAAACGAATGGCTCTGTGAAATGTCTCTCATGACTATGGCTCAGATGGGCCAGGTGTATCTGAATTACTACCCGAATCCAGAGCTGTGCACGTCACTAGCTAAAATATATTTTCAGACCTCTACATGTTATATATATATATATATATATATAGAGAGAGAGAGAGAGAGAGAGAGAGAGAGAGCAAGACACTGATGTAGTCATTTTCTACAATGGATGCGATATGACATTTAGAAAATTGATTGCTAAAACCTGGAGAGAAACTGTGCATCAGGAAAAGAATTGTCCAAAGGAGTAAAATCTCCAAATCATTAGCTATATGCAGCTCCAAAGGGACCTAGCTAAAAAGGCTCGAGAAGGAACTCAACCAGGACACTCTCCACATGGACAGGCACAAGTTTCCTAGTCTGGCAACACACACAGGGCAGCTGCTAGTTCCTACTGCAAGCCTCAGGGCAAAAACCTATCCCTCTTCAGTGTCTTTCCATGTGAAATGAATAAAAGTGTCCAAGGGTCAAGGAGAGCTACAATGGAGTCAATATTGAGCTGCAAATCAGAATGTGCCAAGTGTTTTGCATAATATCACCTGTGCCACAGTGATTCTGTTGTTCTCTCTGTCTCTCCCTCCCTCACACACACACACAAACACACACTCTCACAGTTATACACACGCACACATCCACAGAGGCACAGGCACAAACGGAGTTATACACATGCACACTGAACAGTTTCTGCAAGTCAGGGCCCTGGGTGAACCCTGCTTCGCACTTCCTGCAAGAACGCCCAGCCTTTTAAGGCCATCTCTAGCTCCCATTGTTGGGCTTACTTCAGAAGGTCCGCAGACAGGGCACCAGCCAGGCTCTGATATGCCAGAGGCCTAGGCCAAGCCCAGAACCCCTGCCAGCAATATCATTGACCAGTGTGCTAGGACACGCCCAGGAATGTCAAGGCCGCTAGTCATTGATTGGCCAGCAACCTTGAGCACCACCCACACGGCCCTGCAGCACGCTCATTGGGCAGCCTCTGAAAGGACTGCCCACCAGCCACATCTGTTGGAAAGAGATGAGAATTCAAAAACTGCCTACACTGTGTTCATTGATGACAGGTTCAAACCTGGCTTGTAGAGATTGTAAGGCAGCAGCTGTCATGCCCACAGACCCCAGACAGCCCCAGCCTTCACCATATGCTGTACAGACCTGACAGTAATGTGTGTGTCTGTCTGTCTGTCTGTGTGTGCTTAGAGATCACCTATAGTAGTCTCAGAGCATGGGTGGGAAGGTAGCCAACCTCAACTGCAACTTATGTACAGAGAACCTAGCTGGTCAGGGCAAGTTAGCTAGCCCAGATATAGGCTAAGCAAGAATGCACATGCAAAGGGACTCTCATGTCTCCCTCTCCTGACTTCCCAGTTCAATCTCATGCCTCACTATGATCCAAACACTGCCAACGGGGTAATCTGGGGCACCCCTCAGAATTCAGGGCCATGAGTCTGTCCAGTCACATTTGGCTGCCTACTCAGACTCTAGACTCTCAGTCCACTGCTCAGGGCAGCAGATTACAAGCTCAGAATGAACCCAGAAAGAGCTGTGTTTCAACATAGATGGGAACTGTGTTTGACCAAACAATAGTGGATGAACCTGGCCCCTCACAACTTCCCTTTGGGTCTGGCTAAGGCAATTGCTCCTGTGGCCTCACAATCCATGATCATGGTGTCCTGGTGGCCACATATCACACTCAGAGAGATTCCAGAAGTAGGCATGCATGAGTGTCTCGTACAAAGTCGCTCTGCATGCAGGAAGCACAAACTCCCTGGGCCCTTGGTATGGAGAGACAAAATTAAGATGGATGCCTCCATTGGCTGAATTAGGAGTTTCCATTGGAGATCACCGCCCCGCCACTCACCTGAGGGCCTGGCTGCTGCTAATAAAGGCAATTGGAAACACCTCTTGCCACTTTAGGCCTGAGGACATACTCAGGAATCCCTCCAGTAGCTAGCAGGCTGGCAGACCTCCTGACCACGGGATAGCTTTGCTCCTAGTTGTGGGGGCCTTCGGGCCAGAGGTGAGAATATTCCCTAGATATAAGAACGAACTTCAGGTTTCAAAAGGATTTGAAACCCCAGGAGGCACTTGGAAAAGACATTTCACAGCCATCTAAACACCCCCTTTCTGAACCATGGAAGTTTACGTTTTGCGTGGAAACTCTGGATACTGTGCCAGGGGGATAGAGTTTCACTACTCTTGACCTGGGCTCTCATGGAATAAGGACAAGGATGTGGTGTAGGAATTGGAGGAGGGTTGCATTTAGGCTGAGTGTCAGCCACAGGGCCTTGGAGAATGGGAGTCAAGCACAGAGGGCCTGGACATCTGCAGCTGGAGATGGACATATGCCTGTTACCTGCAGCAGGAACGTTGTCTCCTCAGTTCCCCTCTGTACTACACCATATGCACAAGACTAAGTAATCCAAAGGGCAAAAAAAGGAAAATTTCAACACCAGGAAGACCGAGTTCACGATGCATGCACTGACTTCCACGAAGGGTCCAGGGAAGAAGGCACGTAGAGACAGTCAGAGAGACAGAATGACAGTGACTGGAATGGACAGAAATTCTGGCCCTGTGTTGAACAGTGCCAGAGCACTGAAGACAAACCCTCCATTCCCATGCATACTTCTTACAAGTGGCATTGTCATTTTATGTTTGTGAGGAAAGGTTACACTTAGAACATCTAGGTCTTAGCCCACTCTGAGAAGAAACACTTGGCCTGCAGCCCACTCTCCAAAACTGCCCTTGCCTCACCAAATTGGAAGTAGTTTAGAGATGCTCCAGCCAAATGTAGGCTGGCGTATTTCATCTCCCTGGTCCAGCCTCAGCCTGAGCTGTGTGCAGGGAAAAGCACTATGTCTATTTCTTCTTTGATTTACAGTTTTCGGATAGGACTCGGTGGACAAAAAGAGCAAGAGTGAAGTAGATGATTTGGCAGCTGTAGTTTGTGCTGAAAGAGATTTGTAGAGTGACAATAGGTAAACGAATGGCTCTGTGAAATGTCTCTCATGACTATGGCTCAGATGGGCCAGGTGTATCTGAATTACTACCCGAATCCAGAGCTGTGCACGTCACTAGCTAAAATATATTTTCAGACCTCTACATGTTATATATATATATATATATATATATATATATATATATATAGAGAGAGAGAGAGAGAGAGAGAGAGAGAGAGAGAGAGGGAGAGAGAGAGAGAGCAAGACACTGATGTAGTCATTTTCTACAATGGATGCGATATGACATTTAGAAAATTGATTGCTAAAACCTGGAGAGAAACTGTGCATCAGGAAAAGAATTGTCCAAAGGAGTAAAATCTCCAAATCATTAGCTATATGCAGCTCCAAAGGGACCTAGCTAAAAAGGCTCGAGAAGGAACTCAACCAGGACACTCTCCACATGGACAGGCACAAGTTTCCTAGTCTGGCAACACACACAGGGCAGCTGCTAGTTCCTACTGCAAGCCTCAGGGCAAAAACCTATCCCTCTTCAGTGTCTTTCCATGTGAAATGAATAAAAGTGTCCAAGGGTCAAGGAGAGCTACAATGGAGTCAATATTGAGCTGCAAATCAGAATGTGCCAAGTGTTTTGCATAATATCACCTGTGCCACAGTGATTCTGTTGTTCTCTCTGTCTCTCCCTCCCTCACACACACACACAAACACACACTCTCACAGTTATACACACGCACACATCCACAGAGGCACAGGCACAAACGGAGTTATACACATGCACACTGAACAGTTTCTGCAAGTCAGGGCCCTGGGTGAACCCTGCTTCGCACTTCCTGCAAGAACGCCCAGCCTTTTAAGGCCATCTCTAGCTCCCATTGTTGGGCTTACTTCAGAAGGTCCGCAGACAGGGCACCAGCCAGGCTCTGATATGCCAGAGGCCTAGGCCAAGCCCAGAACCCCTGCCAGCAATATCATTGACCAGTGTGCTAGGACACGCCCAGGAATGTCAAGGCCGCTAGTCATTGATTGGCCAGCAACCTTGAGCACCACCCACACGGCCCTGCAGCACGCTCATTGGGCAGCCTCTGAAAGGACTGCCCACCAGCCACATCTGTTGGAAAGAGATGAGAATTCAAAAACTGCCTACACTGTGTTCACTGATGACAGGTTCAAACCTGGCTTGTAGAGATTGTAAGGCAGCAGCTGTCATGCCCACAGACCCCAGACAGCCCCAGCCTTCACCATATGCTGTACTACCAGACCTGACAGTAATGTGTGTGTCTGTCTGTCTGTCTGTGTGTGCTTAGAGATCACCTATAGTAGTCTCAGAGCATGGGTGGGAAGGTAGTCAACCTCAACTGCAACTTATGTACAGAGAACCTAGCTGGTCAGGGCAAGTTAGCTAGCCCAGATATAGGCTAAGCAAGAATGCACATGCAAAGGGACTCTCATGTCTCCCTCTCCTGACTTCCCAGTTCAATCTCATGCCTCACTATGATCCAAACACTGCCAACGGGGTAATCTGGGGCACCCCTCAGAATTCAGGGCCATGAGTCTGTCCAGTCACATTTGGCTGCCTACTCAGACTCTAGACTCTCAGTCCACTGCTCAGGGCAGCAGATTACAAGCCCAGAATGAACCCAGAAAGAGCTGTGTTTCAACATAGATGGGAACTGTGTTTGACCAAACAATAGTGGATGAACCTGGCCCCTCACACCTTCCCTTTGGGTCTGGCTAAGGCAATTGCTCCTGTGGCCTCACAATCCATGATTATGGTGTCCTGGTGGCCACATATCACACTCAGAGAGATTCCAGAAGTAGGCATGCATGAGTGTCTCGTACAAAGTCGCTCTGCATGCAAGAAGCACAAACTCCCTGGGCCCTTGGTATGGAGAGACAAAATTAAGATGGATGCCTCCATTGGCTGAATTAGGAGTTTCCATTGGAGATCACCGCCCCGCCACTCACCTGAGGGCCTGGCTGCTGCTAATAAAGGCAATTGGAAACACCTCTTGCCACTTTAGGCCTGAGGACATACTCAGGAATCCCTCCAGTAGCTAGCAGGCTGGCAGACCTCCTGACCACGGGATAGCTTTGCTCCTAGTTGGGGGGGCCTTCGGGCCAGAGGTGAGAATATTCCCTAGATATAAGAACGAACTTCAGGTTTCAAAAGGATTTGAAACCCCAGGAGGCACTTGGAAAAGACATTTCACAGCCATCTAAACACCCCCTTTCTGAACCATGGAAGTTTATGTTTTGCGTGGAAACTCTGGATACTGTGCCAGGGGGATAGAGTTTCACTACTCTTGACCTGGGCTCTCATGGAATAAGGACAAGGATGTGGTGTAGGAAATGGAGGAGGGTTGCATTTAGGCTGAGTGTCAGCCACAGGGCCTTGGAGAATGGGAGTCAAGCACAGATGGCCTGGACAGCTGCAGCTGGAGAAATTCATATGCCTGTTACCTGCAGCAGGAATGCTGTCTCCTCAGTTCCCCTCTGTACTACGCCATATGCTCGAGATAAGTAATCCAATGTGCAAAGAAAGGAAATTTTCAACACCAGGAAGACCGAGTTCACGATGCATGCACTGAATTCCACGAAGGGTCCAGGGAAGAAGGCACGTAGAGACAGTCAGAGAGACAGAATGACAGTGACTGAAATGGACAGAAATTCTGGCGCTGTGTTGGTAAGTGATAGAGCACTGAAGACAAACCCTCCATGCCCATGATTACTTCTTACAAGTGGCATTGTTATTTTATGTTTGTGAGGAAAGGTTACACTTAGAACATCTAGATCTTAGCCCACTCTGAGAAGCAACACTTTGACTGCAGCCCACTATCCAAAACTGCCCTTGCCTTTCCAAATTGGAAGTAGTTTAGTGATGCTCCAGCCAAATGCAGGCTGGCGTATTCCATCCCCCTGGTCCAGCCTCAGCCTGTCCTGTGTGCAGGGACATGCACTATGTCTATTTCCTCTTTGATTTACAGTTTTGGAATAGGACTCCTTGGACAAAAAGAGCAAGAGGGCAGTAGATGATTTGGCAGCTGTAGTTTGTGGTGAGAGAGATTTGTAGAGTGACAAGAGGTAAACGAATGGCTCTGTGAGATGTTTCTCATGACTTTGGCTCAGAATAACCAGGTATAACCGCATTAGTACCCTAATCCAGAGCTGTGCAGGTCTTTAGCTAAAATATATTTTCAGACCTCTACATGTTATGTATATATATATATATATATATATATATATATATATAGAGAGAGAGAGAGAGAGAGAGAGAGAGAGAGAGAGCAAGACACTGATGTAGTCATTTTCTACAATGGATGCGATATGACATTCAGACAATTGATTGCTAAAACCTGGAGAGAAACTGTGCATCAGAAAAAGAATTGTCCAAAGGAGTAAAATCTCCAAATCATTACCTATATGCAGCTCCAACAGGACCTAGCGAAAAAGGCTTGATAATGAACTCATCCAGGAGACTCTCCACATGGACAGGCACCTCAAGTTTCCTAGTCTGTCAACACACACAGGGCAGCTGCTAGTTCGCTGTGCAAGCCTCAGGGCAAAAAACTCTCCCTCTTCAGTGTCTTTACATCTGAAAATAAGAAAAGTGACCAAGGACCAAGGTGATCTACAATGGTGTCAATATTGAGCTGTAAATCAGAATGTGCCAAGTGTTTTGCACAAAATAACCTGTGCCATAGTGATTCTGTTGTTCTCTCTCTCTCTCCCTCCCTCACACACACACACAAACACACAACAACACACACTCACAGTTATACACACACACATCCAAAGAGGCAAAGGCACAAATTGAACTATACACATACACACTGGACAGCTTGTGCAAGGCAGGGCCCTGGGTGAACCCTGCTTCGCACTTCCTGGAAGCATGCCCAGCCTTTTAAGGAGAGCTCTGAGCTCCCACTGTCAGGCTTACTTCAGAAGGCCCGCAGACAGGGCACCAGCCATGCTCTGAATAGCCAGAGGCCTAGACCACGCCCAGAATCCCTGCCATCAATATCATTGGCCAGTGTGCTAGGACACGCCCAGGAGAGTCAAGGCCCCTAGTCAGTGATTGCCCAGCAACCTTGAGCACCGCCAACACGGCCCTGAAGTAAGCTCATTGGGCAGACTCTAGAATGCCCGCCCACCAGCCACTTCTGCTGGAAAGAGATGAGAATTCAAAAACCTCCTACACTGTGTTCATTGATGACAGGTTCAAAGCTCGCTTGTAGAGATTGTAAAGCAGCAGCTCTCATGCCCACAGACCCAGACAGCCCCAGTCTTTACCATATGCTGTAGTATCAGAACTGACAATAATGTGTGTGTGTGTCTGTCTGTCTGTATGTGTGTGCTCAGAGATCAACAATGGAGAGTCAAAAAGAAGATGGATGCCCCCATTGGCTAAATTAGGAGCTTCCAGTGGAGATCACAGCAATGCCCCACAACTGAGTGCCTGGCTGCTGCTAATAAAAGCAATTGGAATCACTTGTTACCACTTGGGGCCAGACGACATACTCAGGAATCCCTACAGGAGCTAGCAGGCTGGCAGACCTCATGACCCCAGGATAGCTGTGCTCCTACTTGCTAGGGCCATTGGGCCAGAGTTGAGAATATTCCATAGATACAAGAACGAACTTCAGATTTCAAAAGGATTTGAAACCCCAGGAGGCACTTGGAAAACACATTTCACTGCCGTCAGAACACCCTTTGTGAACCCTGGAAGCTTCCATTTTGCGTGGAAAATCTGGACAGTGGTGTGGCCATCAGAACCACAGATCCTGTACATTGGGCCGAAAAGAGGGAAAGCACAATGTGTGTATCAGGGTGGTAGATTTTCACTTCTCTTGACCTGGGCTCTCATGGAATAAGGACAAGGATGCTATGCAAGAAACTGAGGAGTCTGCATACAGGCTGAGTGTCAGCCACAGGGCCCTGGAGAATGGGAGTCAAGCACAGAGGGGCTGGACAGCTAGAATTGGAGATGGACATATGCCTGTTACCTGCAGCAGGATCACTGTCTCCTCAGTTCCACTCTGTTCTACGCCATATGCATGAGACTAAGTAATCCAAAGGGCAAAGAAAGGAAATTTTCAACACCAGGAAGACGGAGGTCACGATGCATGCACTGACTTCCACGAAGGGTCCAGGGAAGAAGGCACGTAGAGACAGTCAGGGAGACAGAGTGACCGTGACAGGAAAGAACAGAAATTCTGGCCCTGTGTTGGTCAGTGCCAGAGCACTGAAGACAAACCCTCCATTCCCATGCATACTTCTTACAAGTGGCATTGTTATTTTATGTTTGTGAGGAAAGGTTACACTTAGAACATCTAGGTCTTAGCTCACTTTGAGAAGAAACACTTGGCCTGCAGCCCACTCTCCAAAATTGCCCTTGCCTCTCCAAATTGGAAGTAGTTTTAGTGATGCTCCAGCCAAATGCAGGCTGGCGTCTTTCATCTCCCTGGTCCAGCCTCAGCCTGTCCTGTGTGCAGGGATCTTCACTATGTCTATTTCTTCTTTGATTTACAGTTTTGGTATAGAACTCAGTGCACAAAAAGAGCAAGAGGGAAGTAGATGATTTGGCAGCTGTAGTTTGTATGAGAGAGATTTGTAGAGTGACAAGAGGTAAACTAATGGCTCTGTGAGATGTCTCTCATGACTGTGGCTCAGAAGGGCCAGGTGTATCCGCATTAATACCCGAATCAAGAGCTGTGCACGTCTCTAGCTAAAATATTTTTCAGACCTCTACATGTTTTATATATATATGTATATATATATATATATAGAGAGAGAGAGAGAGAGAGAGAGAGAGACAGAGAGAGAGAGAAACAGCAAGACACTGATGTAGTCATTTTCTACAATGGATGCGATATTACATTGAGACAATTGATTGCTAAAACCTGGAGAGAAACTGTGCATCAGGAAAAGAATTGTCCAAAGGAGTAAAATTTCCAAATCATTAGCTATATGCAGCTCCAATGGAACCTAGCGAAAAAGTCTCGAGAAGCAATTCGTCCAGGACACTCTCCACGTGGACAGGCACCACAAGTTTCCTAGTCTGGCAACACACACAGGGCAGCTGCTAGTTCCCAGTGAAAGCCTCAGGGCAAAAACATTTCCCTCTCCAGTGTCTTTACATCTGAAAATAAGAAAAGTGACCAAGGGCCAAGGAGAGCTACAATGGTGTCAATATTGAGTTGTAAATCAGAATGTGCCAAGTGTTTTGCACAACATCACCTGTGCCACAGTGATTATGTTGCTCTGTCTTTCTCCCTCCCTCACACACACAGACAAACACACACTCTCACAGTTACTCACACGCACACATCCACAGAGGCACAGGCACAAACGGAGTTATACACATGCACACTGGACAGCTTCTGCAAGGCAGGGCCCTGGATGAACCCTGCATCGCACTTCCTGGAAGTATGCCAATCCTTTTAAGGCAAGCTCTGAGCTCCCATTGTAGGGCTTACTTCAGAAGGCCTGCAGACAGGGCAGCAGCCATGCTCTGATATGCCAGAGGCCTAGGCAACGTCCAGAACCCCTGCCAGCAATGTCATTGGCCAGTGTGCAAGGACACGCCCAGGAGTGTCAAGGCCCCAGTCAGTGATTGGCCAGGAACCTTGAGCACTGCCCACACGGCCCAGCAGCACAATCATTGGGCAGCCTCTGGAAGGCCCGCCCACCAGCCACTTCTGCTGGAAAGAGATGAGAATTCAAAAAACTCCTATATTCTGTTCATTGATGACAGGTTCAAAGCTGGCTTGTAGAGATTGTAAGGCAGCAGCTCTCATGCCCACAGACCCCAGATAGCCCCAGCATTCACCATATGCTATACTACCAGACCTGATAATAATGTGTGTGTGTGTGTCTGTCTGTCTGTCTGGGTCTGTGTATTCTCAGAGTTCACCTATAGTAGTCTCAGAGCATGGGTAGGAAGGTAGCCAGCCTCACCTGCAACTTATGTACAGAGAACCTAGCTGGTCAGGGCAAGCCAGCTAGCCCAGATTCTGGCTAAGCAAGAATGCACATGCAAAGGGACTCTCATGTCTCCCTCTCCTGAGTTTCCGATTCAATCTCATGCCTCACTATCATCCAACCACTGCCAATGGGGTAAGCTGGGCCACCCCACAGAATTCAAGGGCAGGATCCTGTCCAGTCACGTTTGGCTGCCTACTAATTCTCCAGAATCTCAGTCCACTGCTCAGGGCAGCTGATTAAAAGCCCAGAATGAACAAAGAAAGACCTGTGTTTCAACATAGATGGGAACTGTGTTTGACCAAACAATAGTGGATGAACCCGTCCCCTTACAACTACCATTTGGGTCCGGCTAAGGCAATTGCTCCTGTGGTCTCACAATCCCTTATCATGGTGTCCTTGTGTCCACACATCACACTCAGAGAGATTCCCAGAAGTAGGCATGCATGAGTGTCCAATACAAAGTCGCTTGGCTTACAGGAAGCACAAACTCCATGGGCCTCGCAAAATTGGAAGTAGTTTTAGTGATGCTACAGCCAAATGCAGGCTGGCATATTTCATCTCCTTGGTCCAGCCTCAGCCTATCCTGTGTGCAGGGAACTGCACTATGTCTATTTCTTCTTTGATTTACAGTTTTCGGATAGGACTCGTTGGATAAAATGAGCAAGAAGATGTTATGGCAGCGGTAGTTTGTGCTGAGAGAGATTTGTAGAGTGATAAACGATATGGTTCTGTGAGATGTCTCTCTTGACTGTGGCTCAGAAGGGCCAGGTTTATCCATTTTACTACCCTAATCCAGACCTGTGCAGGTCTCTAGCTAAAAATATTTTCATATCTCTACATGTTACATATATATATATATAGAGAGAGAGAGACACTGATGTAGTCATTTTCTACAATGGATTAGATATGACATTCAGACAATTGATTGCTAAAACCTGTAGAGAAACTGTGCATCGGGAAAAGAATTGTCCAAAGGAGTAAAATCTCCAAATCTTTAGCTATATGTAGCTCCAATGGGACCGATCGAAAAGGCTTGAGAAGGAACTCATCCAGGAGAAACTCCACATCGATAGACACCACAAAATTCCTAGTCTGGCAACACACACAGGGCAGCTGCTAGTTCCCAGTGCAAGCCTCAGGGTAAAAACCTCTCCCTCTTCAGTGTCTCAGATTTCAAAAACCTCCTACACTGTGTTCATTGATGACAGGATCAAACCTTGCTTGTAGAGATTGTAAGGCAGCAGCTCTCATGCCCACAGACCACAGACAGCCTCCCCTCACCTAAGGGCCTGGCTGCTGCTAATAGAGGCAATTGGAAACAGCTGTTACAACTTGGGCCCTGAGGACATACTCAGGAATCCCTCCAGTAGCTCGCAGGCTGGCCGACCTCCTGACCCCAGGAAAGGTGTGCTCGTAGTTGGGGAGGCCTTCTGGCGAGAGGTGAGAATATTCCCTAGATTCAAGAAAGAACTTCAGGTTTCAAAAGGATTTGAAAACCCATGAGGCACTTTTAAAAGACATTTCACAGCCATCAAAAAACCCTCTTTCTGAACCCTGGACGCTTCCGTTTTGCATGGAAAATCTGGACACTGGTGTGGCCATCAGTACCACAGATCCTTTACATTCGTCCCAATAGAGGGAAAGCATGATGTGTGTGCCAGGGGGATAGAGTTTCACTTCTCTTGACCTGGTCTCTCATGGAATAAGGACAAGGATGCGGTGTAGGAAATTGAGGAGGGCTGCATTTAGGTGAGTGTCAGACTCAGGGCCCTGGAGAATGGGAGTCAAGCACAGAGGGCCTGGACAGCTGCAGCTGGAGATGGACATATGCCTGTTACCTGAAGCAGGATCGCTGTCTCCTCAGTTACCAAATGTACTACGCCATATGCAGGAGATTAAATAATCCAAAGGGCAAAGAAAGGAAAATATCAACACCAGGAAGTCAGATCACTATGCATGCACTGACATCCAAAAAGGTCCCAGTGAAGAAGAAACGTAGAGACAGTCAGAGAGACAGGATGACAGAGATAGAAAAGGACTGAAATTCTGGCCCTGTGTTGATCAGTGCCAGAGCACTGAAGATAAATCCTCCATGCCCATGCATACTTCTTAAAAGTGGAATTGTTATTTTATGTTTGTGAGGAAAGGTTACACTTAGAACATCTAGGTCTTAGCCCACTCTGAGAAGCAACACTTGGCCTGCAGCCCACTCTCCAAAACTGCCATCGCCTCTCCATTTGGAAGTAGTCTTAGTGATGCTCAAGCCAAGATGCAGGCTGGTGTATTGTATCTCCCTGGACCAGCCTCAGACTGTCCTGTTTGCAGGGAAATGCACTATGTCTATTTCTTCTTTGATTTACAGTTTTGGGATAGGGCTTGGTGGACAAAAAGAGCAAGAGGGAAGTAGAAGATTTGGAAGCGGTAGTTTGTGCTGAGAGAGATTTGTAGAGTGATAAGAGGTATATGAATGGCTCTGTGTGATGTCTCTCATGACTGTGGCTCAGAAGGGCCTTCTGTATCTGCATTCTTCCCCTAATCCAGAGCTGTGCAGGTCTCTAGCTAAAATATATTTTCAGACCTCTAAATGTTACATATATATATATATATATATATATATATATATAATGTGTATATATATGTAACATGTTATATATATATATAGAGAGAGAGACACTTATGTAGTCATTTTCTACAATGGATTCGATATGACATTCAGACAATTGATTGCTAAAACCTGGAGAGAAACTTTGCATCAGGATAAGAATTGTACTAAGGAGTAAACTCTCAAAATCATTAGCTATACGCAGCTCCAACGAGACAGAGTGAAAAAGGCTCGAGAAGGAACTCATCAAGGAGACTATCCACATGGACATGCACCACAAGTTTCCTGCTCTGGCAACAGACACAGTGCATCTGGTCGTTCCAAGTGCAAGCCTCAAGGCAAAAACCTCTCCCTCTTCAGTGTTTTTACATCTGAAAAGAAGCAAAGTGACCAAGGGCCAAAGAGAGCTGCAATGGTGTCAGTATTGAGCTGTAAATCAGAATGTACCAAGTGTTTTGCAAAAAATCACTTTATTATAAACTCTGAGTGATACTGGCATGGAAATGAGGAGACAGAATATGGCTTGTGTCAGAAAGACTTACAAACTGTGACTCCATAAACCTAGGTGAAATCGCCAACACAACAAGCCAGAGCTCAGCAGTGCTGTGGTACCTCTCTTTGTATATCTGGGCCTGTCAGTAAAATAAGTATATAAGTAAAATATTAATGAGTGAAGACCGAATGTGTGAGAGCATGTGAGAGTTAGAGACAGAGAAGGGGAGAAGAGAAATAGATGAGTTGGAAAGAGACCAGAATTCAAAAACCTCCTACACCGTGTTCATTGATGACAGCTTCAAACCTGGCTTGTAGAGATTGTAAGGCAGCAGCTCTCATGCCCACAGACCCAAGCAGCCCCAGCCTTCACCATATGCTGTACTACCAGAACTGACAGTAATGTGTGTGTGTGTCTGTCTGTCTGTCTGTCACTGTGTGTCTGTGTGTGCTCAGAACTCACCTATAGTAGTCTCAGAGCATGGGTTTCAAGGTAGCCAGCCTTACCTGCAACTTATGTACAGAGAATCTAGCTGGTTAGGAAAAGCCAGGTAGCCCAGATTCTGGCTCAGCAAGAATGCATATGCAAAGGGACTCTCAAGTCTGGCTCTCCTGAGTTCCCGATACAATATTATGCCTCACTATCATCGAAACACTGCCAATGGGGGAAGCTGGGGCACCCCTCAGAATTCAGGGGCAGGACCCTGTCCAGTCACGTTTGGCTGCATACTCAGCCTCCAGGCTACCAGTCCACTTCTCAGGGCAGCAGATTACAAGCCCACAAAGAACCCAGAAAGAGTTCCAACATAGATGGGAACTGTGATTGACCAAACAATATTGGATGAACCCGGCCCCTTAAACCTCCCCTTTGGGTCCTGCTAAGGCAATTGCTCCTGTGGCCTCACAATCCCTGATCATGGTGTACTGGTGTCCATACATCACACTCAGAGAGATTTCCAGAAGTAGGCATCCATGAGTATCCCATACAAAGTCGCTCTGCTTGCAGCAAGCACAAACTCACCAGGCCCTTGCTATGGAGAGACAAAAGGAAGATGGATGCCTCCATTGGCTGAATTAGGAGCTTCCAGTGGAGATCACAGCCCCGCTCCTCACCTGACGGCCTGGCTGCTGCTAATAAAGGCAATTGGAAACACCTCTTACCACTTGGGGCCTGAGGACATACTCAGGAATCCCTCCAGGAGCTAGCAGGCTGGCAGACCTCCTGACACCGGAATAGCTGTGTTCCTAGTTGGGAGGGCATTCTGGCCAGAGGTGAGAATATAACCTAGATACAAGAAAGAACTTCAAGTTTGAAAAGGATGTGAAACCCCATGAGGATCTTGGAAAAGACTTTTCACAGACATCAAAACAGCCTCTTTCAGAACCATGGAAGCGTCCGTTTTGCGTTGAAAATTTGGACACTGGTGTGGCCATCAGTACCACAGATCCTTTACATTGGGCCGAATACAGGGAAAGCACAATGTGTGTGCCAGTGGGATAGAGTTTCACTTCTCTTGACCTGGTCTCTCATGGAATAAGGACAAGGATGCGGTGTAGGAAATTGAGGAGGGCTGCATTTAGGTGAGTGTCAGACTCAGGGCCCTGGAGAATTGGAGTCAAGCACAGAGGGCCTGGACAGCTGCAGCTGGAGATGGACATATGCCTGTTACCTGCAGCAGGATCGCTGTCTCCTCAGTTCACAAATGTACTTCGCCATATGCAGGAGATTAAATAATCCAAAGGGCAAAGAAAGGAAAATATCAACACCAGGAAATCCGAGATCACTATGCATGCACTGACATCCAAAAAGGGCCCAGTGAAGAAGGCACGTAGAGACAGTCAGAGAGACAGGATGACAGAGATAGAAAAGGACTGAAATTCTGGCCCTGTGTTGATCAGTGCCAGAGCACTGAATATAAACCCTCCATGCCCATGCATACTTCTTAAAAGTGGCATTGTTATTTTATGTTTGTGAAGAAAGTTACACTGAGAACATCTAGGTCTTACCCCACTCTGAGAAGCAACACTTGGCCTGCAGCCCACTCTCCAAAACACCCCTGGCCTCTCGAAATTGGATGTAGTATTAGTGATGCTCCAGCCCATATGCAGGCTGGCTTATTGCATCTCCCTGGTCCAGCCTCAGCCTGTCCTGTGTGCAGAAAACTGCACTATGTTTATTTCTTCTCTAATTTACAGTTTTGGCATAGGACACGGTGAAAAAAACGAGCAAGAGGGAAGTAGATCATTTGGCAGCGGTAGTTTGTGCTGAGAGAGATATGTAGAGTGATAAGAGGTATAGGAATGGCTCTGTGAGATGTCTCTCATGAATGTGGCTCAGAAGGGCCAGGTGTATCCGCATTACTACAATAATCTAGAGCTGTGCCGGTCTATAGCTAAAAATATTTTCAGACCTCTACATGTTACATATATATATAAATATATATATATATATAGAGAGAGAGAGAGAGAGAAAGAGAGATAGACACTGATGTAGTCATTTTCTACAATGTATTCGATATGACATTCAAATAATTGATTGCTAAAACCTGGAGAGAAACTGTGCATCAGGAAAATAATTGTCCAAAGGAGTAAAATCTCCAAATCATTAGCTATATGCAGCTCCAATGGTACAGAGCAAAATTGGCTCGAGTAGGAACTCATCAAGGAGACTCTCCACATGGACAGGCACCACAAGTTTCCTAGTCTGGCAACAGACACAACGTAGCTGCTAGTTCCCAGTGCAAGCCTCAGGGCAAAAACTTCTCACTCTTCAGTGTCTTTACATCTGAAAATAAGAAAAGTGACCAAGAGCCAAGGAGAGCTACAATGGTATCAATATTGAGCTGTAAATCAGAATGTGCCAAGTGTTTTGCACAAAATCACCTGTGCCACAGTGATCCTGTTGTTCTCTCTGTCTCTCCCTCCCTCACACACACACACAAACAAACACACACTCTCACAGTTACACACACGCACACATCCACAGAGGCACAGGCACAAACGGAGTTATACACGTGCACACTGGACAGCTTATGAAAGGCAGGGCCCTGGGGGAACCTGCTTCACACATCCTGGAAGCATGCCCAGCCTTTGAAGGCCATCTCTGAGCTCTCATTGTTGGGCTTACTTCAGAAGGCCCGCAGACAGTACACCAGCCATGCTCTGAGATGCCAGAGGCCTAGGCAACGCCAAGAAACCCTGCCAGCAATATCATTGGCCAGTGTGCTAAGAAACACCCAGGAGTGTCAAGGCCCCTAGTCAGTCATTGGCCAGCAACCTTGAGCACCGCCCATACGGCTCTGAAGCATGCTCATTGGGCAGACTCTGGAAGGCCCGCCCACCAGCCACATCTGTGGAAAGAGATGAGAATTCAAAAACCTCCTACACTATGTTCATTGATGACAGCTTCAAAGCTGGCTTATAGAGATTGTAAGGCAGCAGCTCTCATGCCCACAGATCCCAGACAGCCCCACCCTTCACCATATTCTGTACTACCAGACCTCACAGTAATGTGTGTGTGTGTCTGTCTGTCAGTCTGTGTCTGTGTGTGCTCAAAGCTCACCTATAGTAGTCTAAGAGCATGGATGAGAAGGTAGCCAGCCTCACCTGCAACTAATGTACAGAGAACCTAGCGGGTAGGGCAAGCCAGCTAGCCCAGATTCTGGCTAAGCAAGAATGCACATGCAAAGGGACACTCATGTCTCCCTTTCCTGAGATTCCGATTCAATCTCACGCATCACTATCATCACAAACACTTCCAACAGTGTAAGCTGGGGCACCCCTCAGAATTCCGGGGCAGGAGAGTTACCAGTCACATTTGGCTGTCTACTCAGCCTCCAGATTCTCAGTCCACTGCTCAGGGGATCAGATTACAAGCCCAGAATGAACCCAGAAAGAGCTGTGTTTCAACATAGATGGGAACTGTGTTTGACCAAACAATAGTGTATAAAACCGGCCCTCACGCCTACTCTTTTGGTCCGGTTAAAGCAATTGCTCCTGTGGCCTCACAATCCATGATCCTGGGGTCCTGGTGTCCACACATCACACTCAGAGAGATTCCCAGAAGTAGGCATGCATGAGCGTCTCATACAAAGTCATTCTGCTTGCAGGAAGCACAAACTCCCAGGGCCCTTGCTATGGAGAGACAAAAGGAAGATGGATGCCTCCATTGGCTGAATTAGGAGCTTCCAGTGGAGATCACAGCCCCGCCCCTCACCTGAGGGCTGGGCTGCTAATAAAGGCAATTGGAAACACCTGTTACCACTTGGGGCCTGAGGACATTTTCAGGAATCCCTCCAGGAGCTAGCAGGCTGGCAGAACTCCTGACCCCGGCATAGCTGTGCTCCTAGTTGGGAGGGCCTTCTGGCCATAAGTGAGAATATTCCCTAGATACAAGAACGAACTTCAGGTTTCAAAAGGATTTGAAACCCCAGGAGGCACTTGGAAAAGACATTTCATAGCCATCAAGACACCCTCTTTCTGAACCCTGGAAGCTTCCGTTTTGCATGGAAAATCTGGACACTGGTGTGGCCATAAGTTCCACAGTTCCTTTACATTTGGCACAATAGAGTGAAAGCACCATGTGTGTGCCAGGATGGTAGAGTTTCACTACTCTTGACCTGGGATCTCATGGAATAAGGAAAAGTATGTGGTGCAGGAAATTGAGGAGGGCTTCATTTAGGCTGAGTGTCAGCCACAGGGCCCTGGAAATGGGAGTCAAGCACAGAGGGCCTGGACAGCTTCAGCTGGCGATGGACACATGCCTGTTACCTGCAGCAGGAACGCTGTCTCCTCATTTCCCCTCTGTACTATGCCATATGCACAAGACTAAATAATCCAAAGAGCAAAGAAACGAAAATTTCAACACCAGGAATACCGAGTTCACGATGCATGCACTGCTTCCAGTAAGGGCCCAGGGAAGAAAGCATGTAGAGATAGTCAGAGAGACAGAATGACAGTGACTGAAATGGAGAGAAATTCTGGCCCTGTGTTTATCAGTGCCATAGCACTGAAGACAAACACTCCATGCCCATGCATACTTTTTACAAATGGGATTTTTATTTTATGTTTGTGAGGATAGGTTACACTGCCCCTGGAAGGTTTATAATTTTTAATTGTAGTGAATCCTGCTCCAATTATGTGACCAATTATTTATGAATAAGGAGGCTGTTATCAATGTGGTAATTCTTCATTAAGATCAAATAAAAAGGTCAAAAATTCTAAAAATGACTGATATATATATATATGTATATACATATATGTACATATATGTAATTGTTTCTTTATTATAGACTCTGAGGGTTACTGGCATAGCTATGAGGTGACATAGTATGGCTTGTGCCAGAGAGACTTACAAAGCTGATGCTACAGAAACCTAGGTGAAATCACCAACAAAACAAGCCAGAGCTCAGCAGTGCCCTGGTGACTCTCTTTGTATATCAGGGCCTGTCAGTAAAATAAGTATATAAGTAAAATATTAATGAGTGCAGACAGAGTGAGTGAGAGCCTGTGAGAGTCAGAGACAGAGAAGGCAAGAAGAGAAATAGAAGAGTGGGACAGAGACCAGAAGTCAAAAACCTCCCACACTGTGTTCATACATGACAGGTTCAAACCTGGGTTGTCGAGATTGTTGGGCAGCAGTCTCACATCCACAGACCACAGACCACCCCAGCCTTCACCATATGTGTGTAGTATTTACCACACGAAATGTATTGTGAGTGTAAACTTCCCTTCAATTATAAAAGAAAAATCTATCAAGCAGAAGAAATGACCCCTCATGTAATATAGGACTAAATAAATAAATATGCAAATAAATGGGGATGATCTAGGAGGATTTGAAAAAAATGAAAAATAAAAACAAAAAGCACAAGAAGACCTGATTACAGCAGAAAATGTAAACCAACTGCTGAGAAACAGAGGGCTGCTTCAAAAATTACGATACACTTCAGAGTCCAGGGAAATTAAGATTTCAGGAGAATGAAAAGAAACTCATATGTACTGAAGCTGACACTAGAGAAAGGAGGCAAGTTCTGTACTATGATAATTACAATAAGGATGCTGATAGAAATGCTATTAGAAATGCTACTGGAAGGTTCTATTATTTATAATTGTATTGAAACTTGCTCCAACTAGGTGGACAATTATTAATGAAAAAGGAAGCTGTTATAAATGTATTAATTCTGATAAAGATCAATTACATAGGTCGACAATTCTATAAATTATATATATATATATATATATATATGTATATGTTTATTATAAAGTCTGAGATATACTGCCATGGAAATGAGGAGACAGAATAAGGCTTGTGTCAGAGAGACTTACAAAGCTGTGGCTCCAGTAGCCTAGGTGATATCACCAACAAAACAAGCCAGAGCTTAGCAGTGCTCTGGTAACTCTCTTTGTATATCTGGGCCTGTCAGTAAAATAAGTATATAAGTAAAATATCAATGAGTGAAGACAGAGTGTGTGAGAGCATGTGAGAGTTAGACACAGAGAAGGCGACAAGAGAAATAGATGAGTTGGAAAGAGACCAGCAGACAAAAAACCCCTACACTGTGTTTATTGATGGCAGGTACAAAGCTGGCTTGTAGAGATTGTAAGGCAGCAGCTCTCATGCCCACAGACAACAGACAGACCCAGCCTTCACCATATGCTGTACTTACAGACCTGACAGTAATGTGTGTGTGTCTGTGTGAATGTATGTCTGAGTATGTGTGCGCTCAGAGCTCACCTATAGTAGTCTCAGAACATGGGTGTCAAGGTAGCCAGCCTCACCTGTAACTTATATACAGAGAACCTAGCTGAACAGGGCAAGCCAGCTAGCCCAGATTCTGGCTAAGCAAGAATGCATATGCAAAGGTACTCTCATGTCTCCGTCTCCTGAGTTCCCGATTCAATCCAATGCCTCACTATCATCCAAAAATTGCCAACGGGGTAAGCTGGGGCACTCCTCAGAATTCAGGGGAATGAGCCTGTCCAGTCACGTTTGGTTGCCTACTCAGCCTTCAGACTCTCAGTCCACTGCTCAGGGCAGCAGATTACAAGCCAAGAAAGAACACAGAAATAGCTGTGTTTCAACATATATGGGAACTGTGATTGACCAAACAATAGTGGATGAACCCGGCCCCTCACACCTATCCTTTGGGTCAGGCTAAGTCAATTGCTCCTGTGGTCTCACAAACCCTGATCATGGTGTCCTGGTGTCCACACATCACACTCAGAGAGATACCCAGAAGTAGGCATGCATGAGTCACATACAAAGTCGCTCTGCATGCAGGAAGCACAAACTCCCCGGGCCCTTGCTATGAAGAGACAAAAGGAAGATGGATTCCTCCATTGGCTGAATCAGGAGCTTCCAGTGGAGATCACAGCCCCGACCCTCACCTGAGGGCCTGGATGCTGCTAATAAAGGCAATTAGAAACACCTGTTACCACTTGGGGCCAGAGGACATACTCTAGAATCCCTCCAGGTGCTAGAAGGTTGGCAGACCTCCTGACCCCGGGATAGCTGTGCTCCGAATTGGGAGGGCCTATGGGCCAGAGGTGAGAATATTCCCTAGATACAAGAAAGACTTCAGGTTTCAAAAGGATATGAAACCCCAGGAGGCACTTGGAAAAGACATTTCACAGCCATCAAAACACCCTCTTTCTGAACGCTGGTAGCTTCCGTTTTGCGTGGAAAATCCGGACACTGGTGTGGCCATCAGTACCACAGATCCTTTACATTCGGCCCAATAGAGGGAAAGCACAATGTGTGTGCCAGGTTGGTAGAGTTTCACTTCTCTTGACCTGGGCACTCATGGATTAAGGACAAGGATGCTGTGCAGGAAATTGAGGAGGCTGCATTTAGGCTGAGTGTCAGCCACAGTGCCTTGGAGAATGGGAGTCAAGAACAGAGGGCGTGGACATCTGCAGCTGGAGATGGACATATGCCTGTTACCTGCAGCAGGATCTCTGTCTCCTCATTTCCCCTCTGTACTACGCATATGCACGAGACTAAGTAATCGAAAGGGCAAAAAAAGGAAAATTTCAACACCAGGAAGACCGAGTTCACAATGCATGCACTGACTTCCACGAAGTGTCCAGGGAAGAAGGCATGTAGAGACAGTCAGAGAGACAGAATGACAGTGCCTGGAAAGGTCAGAAATTGTGGCCCTGTGTTGATCAGTGGCAGAGCACTGAGGACAATCCCTCCATGCCCATGCATACTTCTTACAAGTGGCATTGTTATTTTATTTTTGTGAGGAAAGGTTACACTTAGAACATCTAGGTCTTAGCCCACTCTAAGAAGAAACACTTGGACTGCAGCCCACTCTCCAAAACTGCCCTTGCCTCTCCAAATTGGAAGTAGTTTAGTGAAACTCCAGCCAAATGCAGGCTGGCGTATTTCATCTCCCTGGTCCAGCCTCAGCCTGACCTGTGTGCAGGGAAAAGCACTATGTCTATTTCTTCTTTGATTTACCGTTTTGGTATAGGACTCGGTGGACAAAAAGAGCAAGAGGGAAGTAGATGATTTGGCAGCGGTAGTTTGTGCTGAGTGAGATATGTAGAGTGATAAACGATATGGCTCTGTGAGTTGTCTCTCATGACTGTGGCTCAGAAGGTCCAGGTGTATCCACTTTACTACCCTAATCCAGAGCTGTGCAGATCTCTAGCTAAAAAATATTGTCAGACGTCTACATGTTACATATATATATATATATATATATATATATATATATATATATATATATGAGAGAGAGAAAGACTGATGCAGTCATTTTCTACAATGGATTCGATATGCCATTCAGAGAATTGATTTCTAAAACCTGGAGAGAAACTGTGCATCAGGGAAAGAACTGTCCAGAGGAGTAAAATCTCCAAATCATTAGCTATATGCAGCTCCAACGGGACAGATCGAAAAAGGCTCCAGAAGGAACTCATCCAGAAGACTCTCCACATGGACAGGCACCACAAGTTTCCTAGTCTGGCAACACACACAGGGCAGCTGCTAGGTCCCAGTGCAAGCCTCAGGGCAAAAACCTATCCCTCTTCAGTGTCTTTACATCTGAAATGAATAAAAGTGTCCAAGGGTAAAGGAGAGCTACAATGGTGTCAATATTGAGCTGTAAATCAGAATGTACCAAGTGTTTTGCATAATATCATCTGTGCCACAGTTATTCTGTTGTTCTCTCTGTCTCTCCCTCCCTCACACACACACAAACACACACTCTCACAGTTACACACACGCACACATCCACAGAGGCACAGGCACAAACGGAGTTATACACATGCACACTGGACAGTTTCTGCAAGGAAGGCCCTGGGTGAACCCTGCTTCACACTTCCTGCAAGAACGCCCAGCCTTTTAAGGCCATCTCTAGCTCCCATTGTCGGGCTTACTTCAGAAAGTCCGCAGACAGGACACAAGCCAGGCTCTGATATTCCAGAGGCCTAGGCCAAGCCCAGAACCCCTGCCAGCAATATCATTGACCAGTGTGCTAGGACACGCCCAGGAATGTCAAGGCCGCTAGTCATTGATTGGCCAGCAACCTTGAGCACCACCCACACGGCCCTGCAGCACGCTCATTGGGCAGCCTCTGAAAGGCCCGCCCACCAGCCACATCTGCTGGAAAGAGATGAGAATTCAAAAACTGCCTACACTGTGTTCATTGATGACAGGTTCAAAGCTGGCTTGTAGAGATTGTAAGGCAGCAGCTCTCATGCCTACAGACCACAGACAGACCCAGCCTTCACCATATGCTGTACTACCAGACCTGACAGTAATCTCTGTGTGTCTATCTGTCTGTCTGTGTCTGTGTGTGTTCAGAGCTCACCTATAGTAGTCTCAGAGCATGGGTGGGAATGTAGCCAACCTCCCCTGCAACTTATGTACAGAGAACCTAGCTGGTCAGGGCAAGTTAGCTAGCCCAGATATAGGCTAAGCAAGAATTCACATGCAAAGGAACTCTCATGTCTCCCTCTCCTGACTTCCCAGTTAAATCTCATGCCTCACTATCATCCAAACACTGCCAACGGGGTAAGCTAGGGCACCCCTCAGAATTCAGGGGCAGGAGTCTCTCCAGTCACATTTGGCTGCCTACTCAGCCTCTAGACTCTCAGTCCACTGCTCAGGGCAGCAGATAACAAGCCCAGAATGAACCCAGAAAGAGCTGTGTTTCAACATAGATGGGAACTGTGTTTGACCAAACAACAGTGGATGAACCTGGCCCCTCACACCTTCCCTTTGGGTCTGGCTAAGGCAATTGCTCCTGTGGCATCACAATCCATGATCATGATGTCCTGGTAGCCACATATCACACTCAGAGAGATTCCTAGAAGTAGGCATGCATGAGTGTCACATACAAAGTCGTTCTGCTTGCAGGAAGCTCAAACTCCCTGGGCCCTTGCTATGGAGAGACAAAATTAACATGGATGCCTCCATTGGCTGAAATAGGAGCTCCAATTGGAGATCAACGCCCTGCCCCTCACCTGAGGGCCTGGCTGCTGCTAATAAAGACAATTGGAAACACCTCTTGCCACTTGAGACCTAAGGACATACTCAGGAATCCCTCCAGTAGCTTGCAGGCTGGCAGACCTCCTGAACCCGGGATAGCTTTGCTCCTAGTTGGGAGGGTCTTCGGGCCAGAGGTGAGAATATTCCCTAGATATAAGAACGAACTTCAGGTTTCAAAAGGATTTGAAACCCCAGGAGGCACTTGGAAAAGACATTTCACAGCCATCTAAACACCCCCTTTCTGAACCCTGGAAGCTTACGTTTTGCGTGGAAACTCTGGAGACTGGTGTGGCCATCAGTACCACAGATCCTTTACATTCGGCCCAATAGAGAGAAAGCACAATGTGTGTGCCAGTGTGGTATAGTTTCACTTTTCTTGAACTGGGCTCTCATGGAATAAGGACAAGGATGCGGTGCAGGAAATTGAAGAGGGCTGCATTTAGGTTGAGTGTCAGCCACAGGGCCTTGGAGAATGGGAGTCAAGCACAGATGGCCTGGACAGCTGCAGCTGGAGATATTCATATGCCTGTTACCTGCAGCAGGAACGCTGTCTCCTCAGTTCTCCTCTGTACTATGCCATATGCACGAGACTAAGTAATCCAATGTGCAAAGAACGGAAAATTTCAAAACCAGGAAGACGGAGGTCACAATGCATGCACTGACTTCCACGAAGGGTCCAGGTAAGAAGGCACGTAGAGACAGTCAGAGAGACAGAATGATAGTGACTGAGATGGACAGAAATTCTGGCGCTGTGTTCATCAGTGCCAGAGCACTGAAGACAAACCCTCCATGCCCATGATTACTTCTTACAAGTGGCATTGTTATTTTATTTTTGTGCGGAATGGTTACATTTAGAACATCTAGGTCTTAGCCCATTCTGAGAAGCAACACTTGAATGCAGCCCACTCTCCAAAACTGCCCTTGCCTCTCCAAATTGGAAGTAGTTTAGTGATGCTCCAGCCAAATGCAGGCTGGCGTATTGCATCCCCCTGGTCCAGCCTCAGCCTGTCCTGTGTGCAGAGACATGCACTATGTCTATTTCTTCTTTGATTTACAGTTATGGAATAGGACTCCTTGGACAAAAAGAGCAAGAGGGCAGTAGATGATTTGGCAGCTGTAGTTTGTGGTGAGAGAGATTTATAGAGTAACAAGAGGTAAACGAATGGCTCTGTGAGATGTCTCTCATGACTTTGACTCAGAATAACCAGGTGTAACCACATTACTACCCTAATCCAGAGCTGTGCAGGTCTCTAGCTAAAATATATTTTCAGACCTCTACATGTTATGTATATATATAAAGAGAGAGAGAGAGATCAAGACACTGATGTAGTCATTTTCTACAATGGATGTGATATGATATTCAGACAATTGATTGCTAAAACCTGGAGAGAAACTGTGCATCAGAAAAAGAATTGTCCAAAGGAGTAAAATCTCCAAATCATTACCTATATGCAGCTCCAACGGGAACCTTAGGGCAAAAACCTTTCCTTCTTTAGTGTCATTACATCAGAAAATAACAAAAGTGACCAAGGGCCAAGGACAGCTACAATGTGTCAATATTGAGCTGTAAATCAGAATGTGCCAAGTGTTTTGCACAAAATAACCTGTTCCACAGTGATTCTGTTGTTTTCTCTATCTCTCCCTCCCTCACACACACACAAACACACAACAACACACACTCACAGTTATACACACACATCCAAAGAGGCAAAGGCACAAACTGAATTATACACATGCACACTGGACAGCTTCTGCAAGGCAGGGCCCTGGGTGAACCTGCTTCGCACTTCCTGGAAGCACGCCCAGCCTTTTAAGGCCAGCTCTGAGCTCCCATTGTCAGGCTAACTAACTTCAGAAGGCCCGCAGACAGGGCACCGGCCATGCTCTGAAATGCCAGAGGCCTAGGCCACGCCCAGAATCCATGCCATCAATATCATTGGCCAGTGTGCTAGGACACACCCAGGAGTGTCAAGGCCCCTAGTCAGTGATTAGCCAACAACCTTGAGCACCGCCCACATGGCTCTGCAGCAAGCTCATTGGTCAGCCTCTGGAATGCCCGCCCACCAGCCACTTCTGCTGGAAATAGATGAGAATTCAAAAACCTCCTACACTGTGTTCATTGCTGACAGGTTCAAAGCTGGCTTGTAGAGATTATAAAGCAGCAGCTCTCATGCCCTCATGCCCATACAGCCCCAGTCTTTACCATATGCTGTACTATCAGACCTGACAGTAATGTGTGTGTATGTCTGTCTGTCTGTCTGTGTCTCTGTGTGCTCAGAGATCACCAATGGAGAGTCAAAAGAAGATGGATGCCTCCATTGGCTAAAATAGGAGCTTCCAGTGGAGATCACAGCAAAGCCCCCCACCTGAGTGCCTGGCTGCAGCTAATAAAGGCAATTGGAATCACCTGTTACCACTTGGGGCCAGAGGACATACTCAGGAATCCCTACAGGAGCTAGCAGGCTGGCAGACCTCCTGACCCCGGGATAGCTGTGCTCCTACTTGGTAGGGCCATCGGGCCATATTTGAGAATATTCCATAGATACAAGAACAAACTTCAGATTTCAAAAGGATTTGAAACCCCAGGAGGCACTTGGAAAAGTCATTTCACAGCCATAAAAACACCCTTTGTGAACCCTGGAAGCTTCCATTTTGCATGGAAAATCTGGACAGTGGTGTGGCCATCAGAACCTCAGATACATTACATTGGGCCGAATAGAGGGAAAGCACAATGTGTGTGTCAGGGTGGTAGATTTTCACTTCTCTTGACCTGGGCTCTCATGGAATAAGGACAAGGATGCTGTGCAGGAAATTGAGGAGGCTGCATATAGGCTGAGTGTCAGCCACAGGGCCCTGGAAAATGGGAGTCAAGCAGAGAGGGCCTGGACAGCTGGAATTGGAGACGGACATATGCCTCTTACCTGCAGCAGGATCGCTGTCTCCTCAGTTCCACTCTGTTCTACGCCATATGCATGAGACTAAGTAATCCAAAGGGCAAAGAAAGGAAAATTTCAACACCAGGAAGACGGAGGTCACAATGCATGCACTGACTTCCACGAAGGGTCCAGGGTAGAAGGCACGTAGAGACAGTCAGGGAGACAGAATGACCGTGACTGAAAAGGACAGAAATTCTGGCCCTGTGTTAGTCAGTGCCAGAGCACTGAAGACAAACCCTCCATTCCCATGCATACTTCTTACAAGTGGCATTGTTATTTTATGTTTGTGAGGAAAGGTTACACTTAGAACATCTAGGTCTTAGCCCACTTTAGAAGCAACACTTGGCCTGCAGCCCACTCTCCAAAACTGCCCTTGCCTCTCCAAATTGACAGTAGTTTTAGTGATGCCTGCAGGAAACACAGACTCCCCGAGCCCTTGCTATAGAGACACAAAAGGATGATGGATGCCTCCATTGGCTGAATTAGTAGATTCCAGTGGAGATCACAGCCCCACCCCTCACTTGAGGGCCTGGCTGCTGCTAATAAAGGCAATTGGAAACATCTGTTACCACTTGGGCCCTGAGGACATACTCAGGAATTCCTCCAGGAGGTAGCAGACTGGCAGACCTCCTGACCCCGGGATAGCTGTGCTCTTAGTTGGGAGGGCCTTCGGGCCAGAGGTGAGAATATTCCCTAGATACAGGAACGAACTTCAGGTTTCAAAAGGATTTGAAACCCCAGGAGGCACTTGGAAAAGACATTTCACAGCCATAAAAACTCCCTTTTTCTGATCTCTGGAAGCTTCCGTTTTGCATGGTATTTCTGGACACTGGTGTGGCCATCAGTACCACAGAGCCTTTACATTCGGCCCAATAGAGGGAAAGTACAATTTGTGTGCCAAGGGGATAGTGTTTCACTTCTCTTGACCTGGGCTCTGTGAGATGTCTATCATGACTGTGGCTCAGAAGGGCCAGGTGTATCCATTTTAGTACCCTAATCCAGACATGTGCAGGTTTCTATCAAAAAATATTTTCATATCTCTACATGTTACATATATATATATATATATATATATATATATATATATATATAGAGAGAGAGAGAGAGAGAGAGACCTCTACATATATAGAGATAGAGACACTGATGTAGTCATTTTCTACAATGGATTCGATATGACATTCAACAATTGATTGCTAAAACCTGTAGTGAAACTGTGCATCAGGAAAAGAATTGTCCAAAGGAGTGAAATCTCCAAATCTTTAGCTATATGTAGCTCCAACGGGACCTATCGAAAAAGGCTCGAGAAGTAACTCATCCAGGAGACTCTCCACATCGACAGACACCACAAGTTTCCTAGTCTGGCAACACACACAGGGCAGCGGCTAGTTCCCAGTGCAAGCCTCAGGGCAAAAACCCCTCCCTCTTCAGTGTCTCAGATTTCAAAAACCTCCTACACTGTGTTCATTGATGACAGGATCAAACCTGGCTTGTGGAGATTGTAAAGCAGCAGCTCTCATGCCACAGACCACAGACAGCACCCCCTCACCTGAGGGCCTGGCTGCGGCTAATAAAGGCAATTGGAAATAGCTGTTACAACATGGGCCCTGAGGACATACTCAGGAATCCCTCCAGTAGCTAGCAGGCTGGCCGACCTCCTGACCCCAGGATAGGTGTGCTCCTAGTTGGGAAAGCCTTCTGGCCAGAGGTGAGAATATTCCCTAGATACAAGAAAGAACTTCAGGTTTCAAAAGGATTTGAAAACCCATGAGGCACTTTTAAAAGACATTTCACAGCCATCAAAACATCCACTTTCTGAACCCTGGAATCTTCCCTTTTGCATGGAAAATCTGGACACTGGTGTGGCCATCAGTACAACAGATCCTTTACATTCGGCCCAATAGAGGGAAAGTACAATTTGTGTGCCAAGGGGATAGTGTTTCACTTCTCTTGACCTGGGCTCTCATGGAATAAGGACTAGGATGCTGTGTTGGAATGTGCGGAGGGCTGCATTTAGGCTGAGTGTCAGCCTCAGGGCCCTAGAGAATGGGAGTCAAGCACAGAGGTCCTGGACAAATGCAGCTGGAGATGGACATATGCCTGTTACCTGTAGTAGGATCGCTGCCTCCTCAGTTCCCCACTGTACTGTGTCTTATGCACAAGATTAAATAATCCAAAGGGCAAAGGTGGAAAATTTCAACACCAGGAAGACCGAGTTAACAATGCAGGCATTGACTTCCAGTAAGGGCCCAGTTAAGAAGGCACGTAGAGACAGTCAGAGAGATAGAATGACAGTGACAGAAAAGTACAGAAATTCTGGACCTGTGTTTATTAGTGCCAGAGCACTGAAGACAAATCCTCCATGTCCATGCATACTTCTTACTAGTGGCATTGTTATTTTATATTTGTGAGGAAAGGTTACACTGAGAACATCTAGGTCTTACCCCACTCTGAGAAGCAACACTCGGCCTGCAGCCCACTCTCCAAAACACCCCTGGCCTCTCAAAATTGGAAGTAGTATTAGTGATGCACCAGCCAATATGCAGGCTGGCCTATTGCATCTCTCTGGTCCAGCCTCAGCCTGTCCTGTGTGCAGAAAACTGCACTATGTTTATTTCTTCTTTAATTTACAGTTTTGGCATAGGACATGGTGGAGAAAACGAGCAAGAGGGAAGTAGATCATTTGGCAGCGGTAGTTTGTGCTGAGAGAGATATGTAGAGTGATAAGAGGTATAGGAATGGCTCTGTGAAATGTCTCTCATGACTGTGGCTCAGAAGGCCAGGTGTATCTGCATTACTACAATAATCCAGAGCTGTGCAGGTCTATAGCTAAAAATATTTTCAGACCTCTACATGTTACATATATATATATATAAATATATACATATATATATAGAGAGAGAGTGAGAGAAAGAGAGAGAGAGAGACACTGATGTAGTCATTTTCTACAATGGATTCGATATGACATTCAAATAATTGATTGCTAAAACCTGGAGAGAAACTGTGCATCAGGAAAAGAATTTTCCAAAGGAGTAAAATCTCCAAATCATTAGCTATATGCAGCTCCAATGGAACAGAGCAAAATTGGCTCGAGTAGGAACTCATCAAGGAGACTCTCCACATGGACAGGCACCACAAGTTTCCTAGTCTGGCAACACACACAGGATAGCTGGTAGTTCCCAGTGCAAGCCGCAGGTCAAAAACTTCTCCCTCTTCAGTGTCTTTACATCTGAAAATAAGAAAAGTGAACAAGGGCCAAGGAGAGCAACAATGCTGTCAATATTGAGCTGTAAATCAGAATGTGCCAAGTGTTTTGCACAAAATCACCTGTGTCACAGTGATTCTGTTGTTCTCTCTGTCTCTCCCTCCCTCACACACACACACAAACACACACTCTCACAGTTACACACACGCACACATACACAGAGGCACAGGCACAAAAGGAGTTATACACATGCACACTGGACAGCTTCTGCAAGGCAGGGGAACCCTGCTTTGCACATCCTGGAAGCACGCCCAGCCTTTGAAGGCCATCTCTGAGCTCTCATTGTTGGGCTTACTTCAGAAGACCTGCAGACAGGGCACCAGCCATGCTCTGATATGCCAGAGGCCTAGGCAACGCCTAGAAACCATGCCAGCAATATCATTGGCCAGGAGTGTCAAGGCCCCTAGACAGTCATTGGCCAGCAACCTTGAGCACCGCCCATACGGCTGTGAAGCACGCTCATTGGGCAGACTCTGGAAGGCCCGCCCACCAGCCACATCTGTGGACAGAGATGAGAATTCAAAAACCTCCTACACTGTGTAAATTGATGACAGCTTCAAAGCTGGCTTGTAGAGATTGTAAGGCAGCAGCTCTCATGCCCACAGATCCCAGACAGCCCCGCCCTTCACCATATTCTGTACTACCAGACCTCACAGTAATGTGTGTGTGTGTGTGTGTGTGTCTGTCTGTCTGTCTGTGTCTGTGTGTGCTCAGAGCTCACCTATAGTAGTCTCAGAGCATGGATGAGAAGGTAGCCAGACTCACCTGCAACTTATGTACAGAGAACCTAGCGGGTAGGGCAAGACAGCTAGCCCAGATTCTGACTAAGCAAGAATGCACACGCAAAGGGACACTCATGTCTCCCTCTCCTGAGATCCCGATTCAATTTCATGCGTCACTATCATCCAAACACTTCCAATGGTGTAAGCTGGGGCACCCCTCAGAATTCAGGGGCAGGAGAGTGTCCACTCACGTTTGGCTGCCTACTCAGACTCCAGATTTTCATTCCACTGCTCAGGGCAGCAGATTACAAGCCCAGAATGAACCCAGAAAGAGCTGTGTTTCAACATAGATGGGAACTGTGTTTGACCAAACAATAGTGGATGAAACCGGCCCTCACACCTACTCTTTAGGTCCGGCTAAAGCAATTGCTCCTGTGGCCTCACAATCCATGATCATGGGGTCCTGGTGTCCACACATCACACTCAGAGAGATTCCCAGAAGTAGGCATGCATGATTGTCTCATACAAAGTCGCTCTGCTTGCAGGAAGCACAAACCCCCAGGCCCTTGCTATGGAGAGACAAAAGGAAGATGGATGCCTCCATTGGCTGAATTAGGAGCTTCCAGTGGAGATCACAGCCCCGCCCCTCAACTGAGGGCCTGGATGCTGCTAATAAAGGCAATTGGAAACACCTGTTACCACTTGGGGCCTGAGGACATATTCAGGAATCCCTCCAGGAGCTAGCAGGCTGGCAGAACTCCTGACCCCGGCATAGGTGTGCTCCTAGTTGGGAGGGCCTTCTGGCCAGAGTGAGAATATTCCCTAGATACAAGAACGAACTTCAGGTTTCAAAAGGATTTGAAACCCCAGGAGGCACTTGGAAAAGACATTTCACAGCCATCAAGACACCCTCTTTCTGAACCCTGGAAGCTTCCGTTTTGCATGGAAAATCTGGACACTGGTGTGGCCATAAGTTCCACAGTTCCTTTACATTTGGCACAATAGAGTGAAAGCACCATGAGTGTGCCAGGATGGTAGAGTTTCACTACTCTTGACCTGGGATCTCATGGAATAAGGAAAAGGATGTGGTGCAGGAAATTGAGGAGGGCTGCATTTAGGCTGAGTGTCAGCCACAGGGCCCTGGAAAAGGGAGTCAAGCACAGAGGGCCTGGACAGCTTCAGCTGGAGATGGACACATGCCTGTTACCTGCAGCAGGAACGCTGTCTCCTAAGTTCTCCTCTGTACTACGCAATATACATGAGACTACGTAATCCAAAGGGCAAAGAAAGGAAAATTTCAACACCAGGAAGACCGAGTTCACGATGCATGCACTGACTTCCACGAAGGGTTCAGGGAAGAAGGCACGTAGAGACAGTCAGAGAGACAGAATGACAGTGACTGAAAAGGACAAATTCTGGCCGTGTATTTATCAGTGCCAGAGCACTGAAGACAAACCCTCCATGCCCATGCATACTTCTAACAAGAGGCATTGTTATTTTATGTTCATGAGGAAAGGTTACACTTAGAACATCTAGGTCTTAGCCCACTCAGAGAAGAAACACATGGCCTGTGCCCACTCTCCAAAACTGCCCTAGCCTCTCCAAATTGGAAGTAGTTTTTTGATGTAGTAGTTTTAGTGATGTAGCAGTTTAGTGATGCTCCAGCCACACAGCCTATACTGTGTGCAGGGAAATGAACTATGTCTATTTCTTCTTTGATTTACAGTTTTGGGATAGGACTCGGTGGACAAAAAGAGCAAGAGGGAAGTAGATGATTTGGCAGTGGTAGTTTGTGCTGAGAGAGATTTGTAGAGTGATAAGAGGTATAGGAATGCCTCTGTGAGATGTCTCTCATGACTGTGGCTCAGAAGGGCCAGGTGTATCCGCATTCCTACTCTAATCCAGAACTGTGCAGGTCTCTAGCTAAAAATATTTTCAGATCTCTACATGTTACATATATATATATATATATATATATATATATATATATAGAGAGAGAGAGAGAGAGAGAGAGAGAGACTGATGTAGTCATTTTCTACAATGGATTCGATATGACATTCAGACAATTGATTGCTAAAACTTGGAGAGAAACTGTGCATCAGGAAAAGAATTGTCCAAAGTAGTAAAATCTCAAAATCATTAGCTATATGCAGTTCCAACGGGACATAGCGAAAAGGCTTGAGAAGGAACTCATCAAGGAGACTCTCCACATTGACAGGCACAACAAGTTACCTAGTCTGGCAACAGACACAGTGCATCTGGTAGTTCCCAGTGCAAGCCTCAGGGCAAAAACCTCGCCCTCTTCAGTGTTTTACATCTGAAAAGGAGAAAAGTGACCTAGGGCCAAAGAGAGCTACAATGGTGTCAATATTGATCTGTAAATCAGAATGTATCAAGTGTTTTGCAAAAAAAATCAATTTATTATAACCTCTGAGTGATACTGGCATGGAAATGAGGAGACAGAATATGACTTGTGTCAGAAAGACTTACAAACTGAGGCTCCAGTAGCCTAGGTGAAATCGCCAACCCAATAAGCCAGAGCTAAGCAATGTTCTGCTAACTCTCTTTGTATATCTGTGCCTGTCAGTAAAATAAGTGTCGTTTTCGACGGGTTAGGTTGTTTTCGCCAGGCTGGCTTCACGGGCAGGTAACAGACGACCAGGGACTCATAGTTGAGCTGTAGGCAGTATCTCTTTATTCATGCAGGACGCAGCACAATCTAAGCCGAGCTAAGCTAAACTAAAGTATAGTAAAACTCACAATGCTGTCTTTATATATACTTGCCAAGTAGGGTGGAAACAGGATGTGACATAGAGAGGGTGGAGAGAAAAGTGACTGGTAAAAATCAGAGTGTGACAAGGAGGGGGGGTGGAGGAAAAACATATCATAAAACAGTGGGGATTGAACCAATGCCCTGGAGCGAGGTGCTTGTTAACAGCGGTTATATAAATAGAATGAAGTGGTTATGTAAATAGAATAGTGTTAAGCAGGGGGGATTTAAACCAAATGAAACAGAAGGGGTCTCATGCATACCAACAATTCCCCCTTTCTTTTTAACTAATGGCCATTGCGGAGTGAACAGAAATGTATATTGTACAGGCGTTTTCAAAAGAACTGGCATATGACATGGAAAACAAAATAGGCGAGCAGCAATAACCAGTGTGATGCCAAGTGGAGCTTTTCTTGCCTCAAAGGGCAAGGCCTAGCAGGCAAAAGGGCATTTCTTGCCTCTGGGAGTGCTTCATGCCTCTGGGGGCATCTCTTGCCTCAAAGGGCGATTTCTGCCTCTGTGGGCATCTCTTGCCTCTTGGGGTGCTTCATGCCTCTGTGGGCATAACCTAATAAGGAGGGGGAGTTTTCTGCCTCTGGGACAGAGCCTGCAGGCGAGGGGACATGGTCTATAAAGTCTCAAGGCAATTGGCTGAAGTTAGTCTTTGAGAAACACAGCTGTGTGTACCAGTAAGTCCGATGGAGGTGTCAGTCCAAAGTAGCTGACCACAGAAGAAAATGCCGGAGGATGAAAGGCTGCACGTCTGTCTAGATGGGGAATGTTGGCCACCAGAATTCTGCTTTTCTGTAGAGAGTGAGCTTTCGAGTCTGTGAATCTGTTTCTTCAGGTCGTGCCAGGTCACATCATTGGTTTCCGGGGGCGATGTCAGAGAACAGGGGTCCAAATGGATTTCCGGGAATTCCATTTGAGTAGATGCTTTTTCATGTGAAGACTTGACAGCTGAAATTCACTTACTTGTCAAACAAAACTTGTAGCAGATTAGAAGTTTACTATCATTGATAACTCCATTATAATTGGAAGTCCTTTCTAGTATCATTTCAAGGTTGTTAAAACACTTTAAACTCAATAAAATGTGGAAAGGTAAACAGAAGAACCACGGTTAAAAGCCTTAGGCATGAGAATAATTAACATAATCATTGCACTATCTGCCCCACCCATAACTCATACAGTTTTCAGGATTAAACATTTCAGATTCATGTCAAGACGTAAAAGAGAAATCAAAGGAGGAAAAAAACAATTTTTTGGATTGTTTCTGGATGTCTCTAGAAATCATGGCTGCGTCCAGCATTTTTTTTTTAAGTCAATGTCAAACAAAAATTCAGTCATTCAAATCATTCTCTTATGAAACGCAACTTGAACCAGATTATCAAGATCTCACCATGTAGGATTAAGAATCCCCGGAGGGCGACCTAGTCCAAAAAGGTCCTCGAAATTCCATTTAGGGTGTTTCTGACTGTTCCTGCTGGATTGCTTCAGGCACCCATTTTTAAAAGCGTCTTCCCATTGAAGAAAGAATCCAATCAGGAGAGTAGAACTAACCACATGTCTCCATACTTGGGAACTGCCAGGGTACTCGAGAATGTTCTTTAAATTAGAGTAGTCCTTCTCCATGGGAAACATTCGAGAAGAAGTCCAGAAAGTTCCAGGGGAAATCCCCATGCATATCCCAAGGTCTACGATCACGGTCATAAAGAACCAAACTGTGGCCCGGAGCAAAATGTAGTCCTTTTCCTCAGGAAACATGGGAGAGGGAATCCAGAAAGTCCAAGGAGAAATCTCCGTGCATCTCCCAAGCTCTATGATCCCGGTCATAAGAAACCAAAGTTCCCGGTCAGGGAAACAAAGTTTGGCCCAGAGCAAAATGTTCCAGAGACAGAGTAACTGTCTCATGATGAAACAGTAGAGGCTTTGGCAAACCTCTTCATAAGTAGAAGAGAAGACCATAGTGCATAGGTAGGCAAAGTCTTCACTTATCTGGGAGTTGCGCAGGTCTGGCCCCACATTGGGCGCCATATGTCGTTTTCGACGGGTTAGGTTGTTTTCGCCAGGCTGGCTTCACGGGCAGGTAACAGACGACCAGGGACTCATAGTTGAGCTGTAGGCAGTATCTCTTTATTCATGCAGGACGCAGCACAATCTAAGCCGAGCTAAGCTAAACTAAAGTATAGTAAAACTCACAATGCTGTCTTTATATATACTTGCCAAGTAGGGTGGAAACAGGATGTGACATAGAGAGGGTGGAGAGAAAAGTGACTGGTAAAAATCAGAGTGTGACAAGGAGGGGGGGTGGAGGAAAAACATATCATAAAACAGTGGGGATTGAACCAATGCCCTGGAGCGAGGTGCTTGTTAACAGCGGTTATATAAATAGAATGAAGTGGTTATGTAAATAGAATAGTGTTAAGCAGGGGGGATTTAAACCAAATGAAACAGAAGGGGTCTCATGCATACCAACAAATAAGTATAAAAGTAAAATATTAATGAGTGCAGACAGAGTGAGTGAGAGCCTGTGAGAGTCAGAGACAGAGAAGGCAAGAAGAGAAATAGAAGAGTGGCAAAGAGACCAGAAGTCAAAAACCTCCCACACTGTGTTCATACATGACAGGTTCAAACCTGGGTTGTCGAGATTGTAAGGCAGCAGTCTCAAGTCCACAGACCCCAGACAACCCCAGCCTTCACCATATGTGTGTAGTATTTACGACATGAAATGTATTGTGAGTGTAAACTTCCCTTCAATTATAAGAGAAAATCTATCAAGCAGGAGAAATGACACCTCATGTAATATAGGACTAAATAAATATGCAAATAAATGGGGATGATATAAGAGGATTGAAAAAAATGAAAAATAAAAACACAAAGCACAAGAAGACCTGATTACAGCAGAAAATGTAAACCATATGCTGAGAAACAGAGGGCGGCTTCAAAATTCCGAGACACTTCAGAGTCCAGGGAAATTAAGATTTTAGGAGAATGAAAAGAAACTCATATGTACTGAAGCTTACACTAGAGAAAGGAGGCAACTTCTGTACTATGATAGTTACAATAAGGATGCTGATAGAAATGCTATTAGAAATGCTACTGGAAGGTTCTATTATTTATAATTGTATTGAATCCTGCTCCAACTAGGTGGCCAATTATTAATGAAAAAGGAAGCTGTTATAAATGTGTTAATTTTGATAAAGATCAACATAGGTCGACAATTCTAAAAATGACAGATATATATATATATATATTTGTATATATATATATGTAATGTATATGTTTATTATAAAGTCTGAGAGAAACTGACATGGAAATGAGTAGAAATAATATGGCTTGTGTCATAAAGTCTTACAAAGCTGTGGCTTCAGTAGCGTAGGTGATATCACCAACAAGACAATCCAGAGCTCATCAGTGCTCTGGTAACTCTCTTTGTATATCTGGGCCTGTCAGTAAAATAAGTATATAAGTAAAATATCAATCAGTGAAGAAAGAGTGTGTGAGAGCATGTGAGTGTTAGAGACAGAGAAGGGGAGAAGAGAAATAGATGAGTTGGAAAGAGACCAGAAGTCAAAAACCTCCTACGCTGTGTTCATTGATGACAGGTTCAAAACTGGCTTTTAGAAATTGTAAGGCAGCAGCTCTCATGCCCACAGACCCCATATAAACCCAGCCTTCACCATATGATGTACTACCAGACCTGACAGTAATGTGTGTGTGTGTGTGTGTGTGTGTGTGTGTGTGTGTGTGTGTGTGTGTGTGTGTCTGGCTGTCTGTGTGTGTCTGTATGTGCTCAGAGCTCACCTATAGTAGTCTCAAGGCATGGGTGTCAAGATAGCCAGCCTCATCTGCAACTTATGTACAGAGAACCTAGCTGGTCAGGGCAAGCCACCTAACCCAGATTCTGGCTAAGCAAGAATGCATATGCAAAGGTACACTCATATCTCTCTCTCCTGTGTTCCCAATTCAGTCCCATGCCTCACTATCATCGAAACACTGCCAACAGGGTAAGCTGGGGCACCCCTCGGAATTCACGGGCATGAGCCTGTCCAGTTACGTTTGGCTGCCTACTCAGCCTCCAGACTCTCAGTCCACTGCTCAGGGCAGCAGATTACCAGCCCAGAAAGCGCTGTCTTTCAACATAGGTGAGAACTGTGTTTGACCAAACAATAGTGGATGAAACCAGCCCTCACACCTACTCTTTGGGTCCGGCTAAAGCAATTGCTCCTGTGGCCTCACAATCCATGATCATGGTGTCCTGGTGTCCACACATCACACTCAGAGATTCCCAGAAGTAGGCATGCATAAGTGTCCCATACAAAGTCGCTCTGCTTGCAGGAAGCACAAACTCCCCGGGCCCTTGCTATGGACAGACAAAAGGAAGATGGATGCCTCCATTGGCGGAATTAGGATCTTCCAGTGCAGATCATGACCCTGCCCACATCTGAAGGCCTGGCAGCTGCTAATAATTAGCACTGTTACCACTTGGGACCTGAGGACATACTCAGGAATCCCTCCAGGGACTAGCAGGCTGGCAGACCTCCTGACCCCGGGATAGCTGTGCTCCTAGTTGGGAGGGACATCGGGCCAGAGGTGAGAATATTCCCTAGATACAAGAAATAACTTCTGGTTTCAAAAGGATTTGAAACCCCAGGAGGCACTTTGAAAAGACATTTCACAGCCATCAAAACACCCTCTTTCTGAACCCTGGAAGCTTCCGTTTTGCGTACAAAATCTGGACACTGGTGTGGCCATCAGTACCAAAGATCCTTTACATTTGGCCCAATAGAGGGAAAGCACAATGTGTGTGTCAGGGTGGTAGAGTTTCAGTTCTCTTCACCTGGGCTCTCATGGAATAAGGACAAGTATGTGGTGCAGGAAATTGAGGAGGGCTGCATTTAGGGTGAGTGTAAGCCACAGGGTTCTGGAGAATGGTAGTCAATCACAGAGGGCATGGATAGCTGCAGCTGTAGATGGACATATGCCTGTTACCTGCAGCAGGAACGCTGTCTCCTCAGTTCCCCTCTGTACTATGCCATATGCACGAGACTAAATAATCCAAAGGACAAAGAAAGGAAAATATCAACATGAGTAAGACCGAGTTCACGATGCATGCAATGACTTCCAGGAAGGGTCCAGGGAAGAAGGCATGTAGAGACAATCAGAGAGACAGAATGACAGTGACTGAAAAGGAAAGAAATTCTGGGCCTGTGTTGATCAGTTCCAGAGCACTGAAGACAAACCCTCCATGTCCATGTATACTTCTTACAAGTGGCATAGGTATTTTATGTTTGTGATGAAAGGTTACACTTAGAACATCTAGGTCTTAGCCCACTCTGAGAAGCAACACTTGGCCTGCAGCCCACTCTCCAAAACTGCCCTTCCCTCTCCAAATTGGAAGTAGTTTTAGTGATGCTCCAGCCAAGACGCAGGTGACAGGAGTGACAAGAGGTAATCTAATGGCTCTGTGAGATGTATCTCATGACTGTGGCTCAGAAGGGCTAGGTGTATCCGCATTACTACCCGAATCCAAAGCTGTGCAGGTCTCTAGCTAAAATATATTTACAGAACTCTACATGATATATATATATATATATATATATATATATAGAGAGAGAGAGAGAGAGAGAGAGAGAGCAGGACAGTGATGTAGTCATTTTCTACAATGGATGCGATATGACATTCAGACAATTGATTGCTAAAACCTGGAGAGAAACTGTGCATCAGGAAAATAATTGTCCAAAGGAGTAAAATCTCAAAATCACTAGCTATATACAGCTCCAATGAGACATAGCGAAAAAGGCTTGAGAAGGAACTCATCCAGGAGACTCTCCACATGGACAGGCACCACAAGATTCCTATTCTGGCAACACACACAGGGCAGCTGCTAGTTCCTTGTGCAAGCCTTAGGGCAAAACCTCTCCCGCTTCAATGTCTTTACATCTGAAAAGAAAAATAGTGTCCACTGGCCAAGGAGAGCTATAATGGTGTCAATATTGAGCAGTAACTTAGAATGTGCCAAGTTTTTTGCACAAAATCTCCTGTGCCACAGTGATTCTGTTGTTCTCTTTCTCTCCCTACCACACACATACACACACACAAACAAACACAAACACACACTCTCACAGTCATGCACGCACACATCCACAGAGGCACAGGCACAAAGGCGGTTATACACATGCGCACTAGATAGCTTCTGCAAGGCAAGGCCCTGGGCTGAACCCTGCTTCACACTTTCTGGAGCTACGCCCGCCTTTTAAGGCCAGCTCTGAGCTCCCATTGGCAGGCTTCCTTCAGAAGGCTGCTCTCTGAGTCCCGCCCTCACAACTTCTCATCTGTTCTCATTGGACAGCTCTTGGTTCACGCCCTTGAGGGTGATGTTCCTCTTCTCTAATTGGACAGCTGTCTCTATGAATATGCACTGGTCCCTCCCCTCAGGCTCTGAGGGCACGGTCTCTTAGACCCGCCCCTGGGGACTGTCTGCCATCTTGTGAAGGCCCTGTTTCTGCCAATACAACCCAACAGCTCCTGTCTGGACCCGTCCTTAGGACACTGCCTGCTTGAGCTAGGCTGGCCAAGCTCTTGGGGCATACCCAGAAACACTGTCTCCACTCTTGTAGCACAGTGACTCAGGGCACTTGACCCATGGTGCCTTAGTCCCACACTGGTGCTGCACTCTTGTGGACACCCAGCAGAATGCAGCTGAGCACAGGGATTCACAAGCTCCCAGTAGAGTCATCCCAGACAAAGAGAGAAACCCCTTCCACTTGCAAAGCCAAATGGGTGATCCCCCCACGCCACAGGAAAGAACAGATGTCTAGGGCAGTCTACGTCAATTTCAATCTTGATATCCATGGGACACAAATCCCAGAGTTCTCCTCATTCCACAGAATCACTACACTCAACTATGGGCTTTGCTGCCACCTTGTGGACACACAGCAGAATGCAGCTGATCTTCCCCATGCCACTCCTCTTTGAGTCTACACAGAAAATTACACACAGCATGGGAATAGTAAAGGAAAGAACCCATCTGAGGACCACCTGGGAGAATGCACAACAGTGTCCAGAATATCCAATGTGCCATTCATATTTGAAAAACCACTTGTGCAGTGGAAACTTCCTTTGTCATTGCACAACCCAGTTCCTAAGAATCTGCATCAGGAATAAAGAAACAACAGCAGTAATCATAACTGAAACACACTTAGGTACACTTACACACACACACACACACACACACCCTCCCACAGAGACGCACACTTTTCCCTGAAATAATGTGGATTGGGGTTGCTGTTTTGCACTCAAGTAAAAGGTCAAAGTTTCATGGGTGGAGGGGAGAAGTGTTAAGTTTCTGGCATATGAAGATGAGAAGTGCCTAGAGAAGATCAATAGTTATATGGACAACGAAGGGAGCATGGATTGCAGGCACAGCTGGTGGAGATGCCAGGGAACTCTTTGGAAGCCCAGGACCCCGTTTTGAGCCCCTGATCACCACTTACCCAGCTTTGGAAAAGCTGGGCTAGTGTCAAATCAGAACTGCAGCTGTTTCTCTGTCTCTCTTCCTGCTTGGGCCCTGCTCTCTCAATTTACGACTGTTTCCTTCTCCTCAATATGAAAGTTACAAATGATGTACAGAAATACAGGGAAAGTGGAAAAAATTACCCCTGTGCCCAATATGACATGTAACTGTTGACTGTAAACCATTCATCCCCCAAGAAAGAACAGAATAAATATTTGTGAGGTTAAAAACTTTGTAGCTTAAATAGGGAACATTCTTTAGAGCCATGCAATACTAATCCATTGTGCATTGGATGTCACTGTCAAAAACAATGCAGTAATAGTTGTAGTAGTGTGTAGTATCATGAAAAGGAAATGTATTGTGTGTCAAAAGTTCCCTTCAATTTAAGAGAAAATCTATCAGGCAGAAGAAATGACCCCTCAAGTGATATGAGACTAAATAAATAAATAAATATGCAAATGAATGGGGGTGATCAAGGAGGATTTGAAAAAAAAGAACCCACAGGAAGACCTGATTGCAGCAGAAATATAGAAAACGTCTGCTGAGAAACACAGGGCTGCTTCAAAACTTCCATGACACTTCAGTGTCCAGGTAAATTAAGAATTCCCGACAATGAAAAGAAAGGCATACGTATTGAAGCTTACACTAGAAAATGGAGGCAAGTTCTGTGCAATGATAACTACAATGTGGATACTGATAGAAAGGCTATTGGAAATGCTCCTAGAAGGCTTATAATTTATAATTGTAGTGAATCCTGCTCCAACTATGTGACCAATTATTTATGAGTAAGGACGCTGTTATAAATGTGGTAATTCTGCATTAAGATCAAATAAAAAGGTCAACAATTCTAAAAATGACTGATATATATATATATATATATGTACATATATGTATGTGTATATATATATATGTATATATATGTACATATATGTATGTGTATCTTTATTATAGACTCTGAGGGATACTGGCATGGCTATGCGGAGACAGAGTATGGCTTGTGTCAGAGAGACTTACAAAGCTGAGGCTCCAGAAACCTAGGAGAAATCGCCAACAAAAAAGCGACTCTCTTTGTATATCAGAGCCTGTCAGTAAAATAAGTATATAAGTATATAAGTAAAATATTAATGAGTGCAGACAGAGTGAGTGAGAGCCCGTGAGAGTCAGAGACAGAGAAGGCAAGAAGAGAAATAGAAGAGTGGGAAAGAGACCAGAAGTCAAAAAGCTGTGTTCATACATGACAGGTTCAAACCTGGGTTGTTGAGATTGTAAGGCAGCAGTCTCAAGTCCACAGATCCCAGACCACCCCAGCCTTCACCATATGTGTGTAGTATTTACCACACGAAATGTATTGTGAGTGTAAATTTCCCTTCAATTATAAGAGAAAAATCTAACAAACAGAAGAAATGACCCCTCATGTAATATAGGACTAAATAAATAAACAAATATGGAAATAAATGGGGATGATCTAGGAGGATTTGAAGAAAAGAAAAACAAAATCAAAAAGAACAAGAAGACCTGATTACAGCAGAAAATGGAAACCACCTACTGAGAAATAGAGGGCTGCTTCAAAAATTCCAAGACACTTCAGAGTCCAGAGAAATTAAGATTTCAGGAGAATGAAAAGAAACTCATATGTACTGAAGCTGACACTAGAGAAAGGAGGCAAGTTCTGTACTATGATAGTTACAATAAGGATGCTGATAGAAATGCTATTATTAAAGCTACTGGAAGGTTCTATTATTTATAATTGTATTGAATCCTACTCCAACTAGGTGGCCAAATATTAAAGAAAAAGGAAGCTGTTATAAATGTGTTAATTCTGATAAAGATCAATTCCATAGGACGACAATTCTAAAAATGACAGATATATATATATATATATATATATATATAGATGTATATGTTTATTATAAAGTCTGAGAGATACTGCCATGGATATGAGGAGACAGAATATGGCTTGTGTCAGAGAGACTTACAAAGCAGTGGCTCCAGTAGCCTAGGTGATATCACCAACAAAACAATCCAGAGATAAGCAGTGGTCCAGTAACTCTCTTTGTATATCTGGGCCTGTCAGTAAAATAAGTATATAAGTAAAATATCAATGAGTGAATACAGAATGTGTGAGAGTTAGAGACAGAGAAGGTGAGAAGAGAAATAGATGAGTTGGAAAGTGACCAGAAGTCTCCTCAGTTCTCATTGGCCAGCTCTTGGATAAAGCCCCTGAGGGTGATGTTCTTCTCTAATTGGCCAGCTGTCTCTATGAATACACACTGGGCCTTCACCTCAAGCTCAGAGAGCACAGTCTCTTATACCCTCCCCAGGGGACTGTCTGCCGTCCTCTGAAGGCCCTGTTTCTGCCTACATGACCCAACAGCTCCTGTCTGGACCCGTCCTTAGGACACTGCCTGCTTGAGCTAGGCTGGCCATGCTTTTATGGCACACAAGAAACACTGTCTTCACTTTCATAGCCCAGTGCCTCAGGGCACTTGCCCCATGGAGCCTTACTCCCGCACTAGTGCTACCCTCTTGTGGACACACAGCAGAATGCAGCTGAGCACAGGGATTCACAAGCTCCCAGTAGAGTCATCCCAAAGAGAGAAACCCCTTCCACTTGCAAAGCTAAATGGGGGATCCCCCCACCTCACAGGAAAGAACAGATGTCTAGGGCACTCTACGTCAATTTCAACCTTGCTGTCCATGGGCCACAAATCCCAGTGTTCTCCTCATTCCACAGAATCACTACACTCAACTATGGGCTTTGCTGCCACCTTGTGGACACACAGAAGAATGCAGCTGAGCTTCCCCATGCCACTCCTCTGAGTCTACTCAGAAAATTACACATAGCATGGGAATAGCAAAGTAAAGAACCCATCTGAGAACCACCTGGGAAAATGCACAACAGTGTCTAGAATTTCCAATGTGCCATTCATATTTTAAAAACCACCTGTGCAGTGGAAACTTCCTTTGTCATAGCACAACCCAGTTCCTAAGACCCTGCGTCAGGAATAAAGAAACAACAGTGGTAATCATAACTGAAACACACTTATGTACACTTACACACACACACACACACACACACACACACACACACCTTCCACAGAGACGCACACACTTTTCCCTGAAATAACATGGATTGAGCTTACTGCTTTGCACTCAAGTAAAAGGTCAAAGTTTCATGGGTGGAGGGGAGAAGTGTTAAGTTTCTGGCATATGAAGGTGAGAAGTGCCTAGAGTAGATCTATAGTTACATGGACAACGAAGGAAGTATGGGTTGGAGACACAGCTGGTGGAGATGCCAGGGAACTATGTGAAAGCCCAGGACCCCGTTTTGAGCTCCTGCTCACCACATACCCAGCTAGGGAAAAGCTGGGCTAGTGTCAAATTAGAACTGCAGCTGTTTCTCTGTCTCTCTTCCTGCTTGGGCCCTGCTCTCTCAATTTATGACTGTTTCTTTCTCCTCAGTAAGAAAGATACAAATGATATACAGAAATATAGGGAAAGTGGGAAAAATGACCCCCGTGCCCACTATTACATGTATCTGTTGACAGTAAACCATTCATCACCCAAGAAAGAGCAGAATAAATATTTGTGAGGTTAAAAACATTGTAGGTTAAATAGTGAACATTCTTTAGAGCCATGCAATACTTATCCATTGTGCACTGGATGTCACTGTCAAAAACAGTGCAGTAGTAGTTATAATAGTGTGTAGTAAGTGCAAAAGGAAATGTATTGTGTGTCAAAAGTTCCCTTCAATTATTAGAGAAAATCTATCAGGCAGAAGAAATGATCCCTTATGTGATATGGGACTAAATAAATAAATAAATATGCAAATGAATGGGGATGATCTAGGAGGATATGAAAAAAAATAAAAGCAAAAACCACAGGAAGACCTGATTACAGCAGAAATATAGAAAATATCTGCTGAGAAACTGAGGGCTGCTTCAAAACATCCCTGACACTTCAGGGTCCAGGCAAATTAAGATGTAAATCAGAATGAAAAGAAAGGCATAAGTATTAAAGCTTACACTAGAAAATGGAGGCAAGATCTGTGCTATGATAATTACAATGAGGATCCTGATAGAAAGGCTATTGGAAATGCTCCTGGAAGGCTTATAATTTATAATTGTAGTGAATCCTGCTCCAACTTTGTGAACAATTATTTATGAATAAGGAGGCTGTTATAAATATGGTAATTCTGCATTCAGATCAAATAAAAAGTTCAAAAATTCTAAAAATGTCTGATATATATATGTATATATATATATATACATATATGTAAGTGTATCTTTATTATAGACTCTGAGGGATACTGGCATGGCTATGAAGAGACAGAGTATGGCTTGTGCCAGAGAGACTTACAAAGATGAGGTTCCAGAAACCTAGGTAAAATCGCCAAAAATCAGCCAGAGATCAGCAGTGTCCTGGTGATTCCCTTTGTATATCTGGGCCTGTCAGTAAAATAATGTATAAGTAAAATATTAATGAGTGTCGACAGAGTGAGTGAGAGCCTGTGAGAGTCAGAGACAGAGAAGGCAAGAATAGAAATAGAAGAGTGGGAAAGAGACCAGAAGTCAAAAACCTCCCACAATGTGTTCATACATGACAGGTTCAAACCTGGGTTGTAGAGATTGTAAGGCAGAAGTCTCAAGTCCACAGCACCCAGACCACCCCAGCCATCACCATATGTGTGTAGTATTTGCCACACGAAATGTATTGTGAGTGTAAACTTCCCTTCAATTATAAGAGAAAAATCTATCAAGCAGAAGAAATGACCCCTCATGTAATATAGGACTAAATAAATAAATAAATATGTAAATAAATGGGGATGATATAGGAGGATTTGAAAAAGAAATGAAAAATAAAAACAAAAAGCACAAGAAGACCTGATCACAGGAGAGAATGAAAACCATCTCCTGAGAAACAGAGGGCTGCTTCAAAAATTCCGAGACACTTCAGAGTCCAGGGAAATTAAGATTTCAGGAGAATGAAAAGAAACTCATATGTACTAAAGCTTACACTAGAAAAAGGAGGCAAGTTCTGTACTATGATAATTACAATAAGGATGCTGATAGAAATGCTATTAGAAATGCTACTGGAAGGTTCTATTATTTATAATTGTATTGAATCCTGCTCCAACTAGGTGGCCAATAATTAATGAAAAAGGAAGCTGTTATAAATGTGTTAATTCTGATTGAGATCAATTACATAGGTAGACAATTCTAAAAATAACAGATATACATATATATACATATATATATGGATGTATATATATATATATATATATATATATATATATATATATATATATATATATATGGATGTATATGTTTATTATATAGTCTGAGAGATACTGCTATGGATATGAGGAGACAGAATATGGCTTGTGTCAGAGAGACTTACAAAGCTGAGGCTCCAGTAGCCCAGGTGAAATCACCAACACAACAAGCCAAAGCTCAGAAGTGCTCTGACAACTCTCTTTGTATATCTGGGCCTGTCAATAAAATAAGGATTAAGTAAAATATTACTGAGTGCAGACAGAGTGAGTGAGAGCCTGTGAGAGTCAGAGACAGAGAAGGAGAGAAAAGAAATAGATGAGTTGGAAAGTGACCAGAAGTCAAAAAACTCCTAAACTGTGTTCATTGATAACAGGTTCAAACCTGGCTTGAAAGATTGTAAGGCAGCAGCTCTCATGCCCAAAGAACCCATACAGACCCAGGCTTCACATGTGCTGTACTACCAGACCTGACAGTAATGTGTGTGTCTGTCTGTCTGTGTGTGTCTGTGTGTGCTCAGAGCTCACCTATAGTAGTCTCAGACCATGGGTGTCAAGGTAGCCAACCTCACCTGCAACTTATGTACAGAGAACCTAGCTGGACAGGGCAAGCCATCTATCCCAGATAGCGGCTAAGCAAGAATGTATATGCAAAGGTATTCTCATGTCTCCCTCTCCTGAGTTCCTGATTCAATCCCTTGCCTCACTATCATCCAAACACTGACAATGGGGTAAGCTGGGGCACCCCTCAGAATTCAAGGGCATGAGGCTGAGTAGGCAGTCACGTTTGGCTGCCTACTCAGCCTCCAGGCTCTCAGTCCACTACTCAGTGCAGCAGATTAAAAGCCCAGAAAGAACCCAGAAAGAGCTGTGTTTCAACATAGATGGGAACTGTGTTTGACCAAACAATAGTGGATGAACCCGGCCCCTTACACCTACCCTTTGGGTCCGGCTAAGGCAATTGCTCCTGTGGCCTTACAATCCCTGATCATGGTTTCCTTCTGTCCACACATCACACTCAGAGAGATTCCCCGAAGTAGGCATGCATGAGTATCCCATACAAAGTCGCTCTGCCTGCAGGAAGCACAAACTCCCCGGGCCCTTGATATGGAGAGATAAAAGGAATATAGATGCCTCCATTGGCTGAATTAGGAGCTTCCTGTGGAGATCACAGCCCCTCCCCTCACCTGAGGGCCTGGCTGCTGCTAATAAAGGCAATTGGAAACACCTGTTGCCACTTGGGTCCTGAGGACATACTCAGGAATCCCTCCAGGAGGTAGCAGGCTGGCAGACCTCCTGACCCCGGGATAGCTGTGCTCCTAGTTTGGAGGGCCTTCGGGCCAGAGGTGAGAATATTCCCTAGATAAAAGAAAGAACTTCAGGTTTCAAAATGATTTGAAACCCCAGGAGGCACTTGGAAATGACATTTCACAGCCATCAAGACACCCTCTTTCTGAATCCTGGAAGCTTCCATTTTGCGTGGAAAATCTGGACACTGGTGTGGCCATCAGTACCACAGATCCTTTACATTCGGCCCAATAGAGGGAAAGTACAATGTGTGTGTCAGGGTGGTAGAGTTTCACTTCTCTTAACCTGTGCTCTTATGGAATAAGTACAATGATGCGGTGCCAGAAATTGAGGAGGGGTGCATTTAGGCTGAGTGTCAACCACAGGGCCCTGGAAAATGGGAGTCAAGTATAGAGGGCCTGGACATCTGCAGCTGGAGATGGACATATGCCTGTTACCTGCAGCAGGAATGCTGTCTCCTCAGTTCCCCTCTGTACTACGCCTATGCACATAACTAAGTAATCCAAAGGGCAAAGAAAGGAAAATTTCAACACCAGGAAGACCGAGTACAAGATGCATGCACTGACTTCCAGGAAGGGTCCAGGGAAGAAGGCACACAGAGACAGTCTGAGAGACAGAATGACAGTGACTGAAAAGGACAGAAATTCTGGCCCTGTGTTGATCAGTGCCAGAGCACTGAAGACAAACCCTCCATGCCCAAGCATACTTGTTACAAATGGCATTGTTATTTTATGTTTGTGAGGAAAGGTTACACTTAGAACATCTAGGTCTTAGCCACTATGAGAAGCAACACTTGGCCTGCAGCCCGCTCTCCAAAACTGCCCTTGCCTCTCCAAATTGGAAGTAGTTTTAGTGATGCTCCAGCCAAATGCATGGTGGCGTATTTTATCACGCTGGTCCAGCCTCAGCCTGTCCTATGTTCAGGGAACTGGACTATGTCTATTTCTTCTTAGATTTACAGTTTTGTTATAGGACTCGGTGGACAAAAAGAGCAAGAGGGAAGTAAATGATTTGGCAGCTGTAGTTTGTGCTGAGAGATATTTGTAGAGTGACAAGAGGTAAACGAATGGCTCTGTGAGATGTCTCTCATGACTCTGGCTCAGAAGGGCCAGGTGTATCCGTATTACTACCCTGATCCAGAGCTGTGCAGTTCTCTAGCGAAAATATATTTTCAGACCTCTATATGTTATATATATATAATGAGAGAGATAGAGAGAGACAGCAAGACACTGATGTAGTCATTTTCTACAATTGATGCGAAATGACATTCAGACAATTGATTGCTAAAACCTGGAGAGAAACTGTGCATCATTAAAAGAATTGTCCAAAGGACTAAAATCTCCAAATCATTAGCTATATGCAGCTCCAATTGGACCGATCAAAAAAGGCTTGAGAAGGAACTCATCAAGGAGACTCTCTACATGGACAGGCACCACAAGTTTGCTAGACTCGCAACACACACAGGGCAGCTACTAGTTCCCAGTGAAGCTTCAGGGCAAAAATCTCTCCTCTTCAGTGTCTTTACATCTGAATATAAGAAAAGTGACCAAGGGTCAAGAAGAGCCACAATGATGTCAATATTGAGATGTAAATCAGAATGTGCCAAGTGTTTTGTACAAAATCACCTGTACCACAGTGATTCTGTTGTTCTCTCTCTAGCTCCCTCACACACGCACAAACACACACTCTCACACTTACAGACACACACACATCCACAGAGGCACAGGCACAAAGGGAGTTATACACATGCACACTGGACAGCTTCTGCAAGGCACGGCACTGGGCTGAACCCTGCTTCGCACTTCCTGGAATCACGTGCAGCCCTTTAAGTCCATCTCTGAGCTCCCATTGTCGGGCTTACTTCAGAAGGCCCGCAGACAGGTCACGAGCCATGCTCTTAGCCAGAGGTCTAGGCTAAGACTAGAACCACTTCCAGCAATATAATTGGCCAGTGTGCTAGGACATGCCCAGGAGTGTCAATGCCCATAGTCAGTGATTGGCCAGCAATCTTCAGCACCGCCCACATGGCCCTGCATCACGCTCATTGGGGAGCCTCTGGAAGGCCCGCCCACCATCCATTTCTGCTGGAAAGAGTGAGAATTCAAAAACCTCCTACAATGTTTTCATTCATGACCAGTTCAAAGCTGGCTTGTAGAGATTGTAATGCAGCAGCTCTCATGCCCACAGACCCCAGACAGCCCCAGCCTTCACCATATGCCGTACTATCAGACCTGACAATAATGTGTGTGTGTGTGTCTGTTTGTCTGTCTGTCTGTGTCTGTTTGTGCTCATATCTCACATATAGTAGTCTCAGAGCATGCGTGGGAAGGTAGCCAGCCTCACCTTCTACTTATGTACAGAGAAACTAGCTAGTCAGGGCAATCCAGCTACCCCAGATTCTGGCTAAGCAAGAATGCACATGTAAAGGGACTCTCATGTCTAAATCTCCTGAGTTCCATATTCAATCCCATGCCTCACTATCTATCATCCAAACACTGCCAATTGGGGAATCTGGGGAACAACTAAGAAATCAGGGGCATGAGCCTGTCCAGTCACGTTTGGCTGCCTACTCAGCCTCCAGGCTCTCAGTCCACTGCTCAGGGTAGCAGATTACAAGTTCAGAAAGTACCCAGAAAGAGCTGTGTTTCAACATAGATGGGAATTGTGTTCGACCAAACAATAGTGGAAGAACCCGGTCCCTTACACCTACCCTTTGGGTCCTGCTAAGGCAACTGATCCTGTTTCCTCACATCCCTGATCATGGTGTCCTGGTGTCCACACATCACACTCATAGAGTTTCCCAGAAGTAGGCATGCATGAGTGTCCCATACAAAGTCTCTCTGCTTGCAGGAAGCACAAACTCCCCGGGACATGCTATGGACAGACAAAAGAAAGATGGATGCCTCCATTGGCTGAATTCGGAGCTTCCAGTGGAGATCACAGCCCCACACCTCAACTTAGGGCCTGGCTGCTGCTAATAAAAGCAATTGAAACACCTATTACCACTTGGGCCCTGAGCACATACTCAGGAATCCATCCAGGAGCTAGCAGACCTCAGGCTGGCAGACCTCCTGACCCGGCATAGTTGTGCTCCTCGTTGGGAGGCCATTTTGGCCAGAGGTGAGAATATTCCCTAGATACAGGAAAGAACTTCAGGTTTCAAAAGGATTTGAAAACCCCATGAGGCACTTGGAAAAGACATTTCACAGCCATCAAAACACCCTCTTTCTGAACGCTGGAAGTTTCCATTTAGCTTGGAAATCTGGACAATGGTGTGGCCATCAGTACCACAGATACTTTACATTCGGCCCAATAGAGGGAAAGCACAATGTGTGTGCCAGGGTGGTCGAGTTTCACTTCTCTTCATCAGGGCTCTCATGGAATAAGAACAAGGATGCAGTGCAGGAAATTGAGGAGAGCTGCATTTAGGCTGAGTTTCAGCCACAGGGCCCTGGAGAATAAGAGTCAAGCATAGAGGGCCTGGACAGCTGCAACTGCAGATGGACATATGCCTGTTACCTGCAGCAGGAAAGCTGTCTCCTCAGTTCCCCTCTGTACCCTGCCATATTCACGAGACTAAGTAATCCAAAGGGCAAAGAAAGGAAAATTTCAACACCAGGAAGACCGAGATCACGATGCCTCTACTGAATTCCAGGAAGGGTCCAGAGAAGAAGGTACACAGAGACAGACAGAGAGACAGAATGACAGTGACTGAAAATGACAGAAATTCTGACCCTGTGTTGATCAGTGCCAGAGCACTGAAGACAAACCCTCCATGCCCATGCTTACTTCTTACAAGTGGCATCTTTATTTTATGATTGTGAGGAAAGGTTAAACTTAGAACATCTAGGTCTTAGCCCACTTTGAGAAGCAACACTTGGCCTGCAGCCCACTCTCCAAAACTGCCCTTGCCTCTCCAAATTGGAAGTAGTTTTAGTGATGCTCCAGCCAAATGCAGGCTGGCTTATTTCATCTCCCTGGTCCAGCCTCAGACTGTCCTGTGTGCAAGGAACTGCACTATGTCTATTTCTTCTTAGATTTACAGTTTTGGTATAGGACTCGGTGGACAAAAAGAGCAAGAGGGAAGTAGATGATTTGGCAGCTGTAGTTTGTGCTGAGAGAGATTTGTAGAGTGACAAGAGGTAAACGAATGGCTCTGTGAGATGTCTCTCATGACTGTGGCTCAGAAGGGACAGTGTATCTGCATTACTACCCTAATTCAGAGCTGTGCAGGTCTCTAGCTAAAATATTATCAGATCTCTACATGTTACATATATATATATATATATATATATATATATATATATATATATATATATAGAGAGAGAGAGAGAGAGAGAGAGAGTGAGACACTGATGTAGTCATTTTCTACAATGGATTAGATATCACATTCAGACAATTGATTGATAAAACTTGGAGGGAAACTGTGCATCAGGAAAAGAATTGTCCAAAGTAGTAAAATCTCACAATCATTAGGTATATGCAGTTCCAAAGTGACGTAGCGAAAAGGCTTGAGAAGGAACTCATCAAGGAGACTCTCCACATGGACAGGCACAACAAGTTTCGTAGTCTGGCAACAGACACAGTACATCTGGTAGTTCTCAGTGCAAGCCTCAGGGCAAAAATCTCTCCCTCTTCAGTGGTTTTACATCTGAAAAGGAGAAAAGTGACCTAGGGCCATAGAGAGCTACAATGGTGTCAATATTGATCTGTAAATCAGAATGTACCAAGTGTTTTGCAAAAAATCAATTTATTATAAAATCTGAGTGATACTGGCATGGAAATGAGGAGACAGAATATGGCTTGTGTCAGAAAGACTTACAAACTGAGGCTCCAGTAGCCTAGGTGAAATCGCCAACCGAACAAGCCAGAGCTAAGCAGTGTTCTGATAACTCTTTTTGTATATCTGTGCCTGTCAGTAAAATAAGTATAAAAGTAAAATATTAATAAGTGCAGACAGAGTGAGTGAGAGCCTGTGAGAGTCAGAGACAGAGAAGGCAAGAAGAGAAATAGAAGAGTGGGAAAGAGACCAGAAGTCAAAAACCTCCCACACTGTGTTCATACATGACAGGTTCAAACCTGGGTTGTCGAGATTGTAAGGCAGCAGTCTCAAGTCCACAGACCCCAGACCACCCCAGGCTTCACCATATGTTTGTAGTATTTACGACATGAAATGTATTGTGAGTGTAAACTTCCCTTCAATTATAAGAGAAAATCTATCAAGCAGGAGAAATGACACCTCATGTAATATAGGACTAAATAAATATGCAAATAAATGGGGATGATATAGGAGGATTGAAAAAAAATGAAAAATAAAAACAAAAAGCACAAGAAGACCTGATTACAGCAGAAAATGGAAACCATATGCTGAAAAACAGAGGGCAGCTTAAAAAATTCCGAGACACTTCAGAGTCCAGAGAAATTAATATTTCAGGAGAATGAAAAGAAACTCATATGTACTGAAGCTTACACTAGAGAAATGAGGCAACTTCTGTACTATGATAGTTACAATAAGGATGCTGATAGAAATGCTATTAGAAATGCTACTGGAAGGTTCTATTATTTATAATTGTATTGAATCCTGCTCCAACTAGGTGGCCAATTATTAATGAAAAAGGAAGCTGTTATAAATGTGTTAATTTTGATAAAGATCAACATAGGTCGACAATTCTAAAAATGACAGATATATATATTTGTATGTATATATACATATATATATATATATATATATTATAAAATCTGAGAGAAACTGCCATGAAAATGTGGAGACAGAATATGGCTTGTGTCATAGAGACTTACAAAGCTGTGGCTTCAGTAGCGTAGGTGATATCACCAACAAAACAAGCCAGAGCTCAGCAGTGCTCTGGTAACTCTCTTTGTATATCTTGGCCTGTCAGTAAAATAAGTATATAAGTAAAATATCAATAAGTGAAGAAAGAGTGTGTGAGAGCATGTGAGAGTTATAGACAGAGAAGGCAAGAAGAGAAATAGATGAGTTGGAAAGAGACCAGAAGTCAAAAACCTCCTACGCTGTGTTCATTGATGACAGGTTCAAAGATGGCTTTTAGAGATTGTAAGGCAGCAGCTCTCATGCCCACAGAACCCATATAACCCCAGCCTTCACCATATGATGCACTACCAGACCTGACAGTAATGTGTGTGTGTCTGTTTGTCTGGCTGTCTGTGTGTGTCTGTATGTGCTCAGAGCTCACCTATAGTAGTCTCAAGGCATGGGTGTCAAGATAGCCAGCCTCACCTACAAATTATGTACAGAGAACCTAGCTGGTCAGGGAAAGCCACCTACCCCAGATTCTGGCTAAGCAAGAATGCATATGCAAAGGTACTCTCATGTCTCCCTCTCCTGTGTTCCCGATTCAGTCCCATGCCTCACTATCATCCAAACACTGCCAACGGGGTAAGCTGGGGCACCCCTCGGAATTCAGGGGCATGAGCCTGTCCAGTTACGTTTGGCTGCCTACTCAGACTCCAGACTCTCAGGCCACTGCTCAGGGCAGCAGATTACCAGCCCAGAAAGAGCTGTGTTTCAACATAGATGAGAACTGTGTTTGACCAAACAATAGTGGATGAAACCGGCCCTCAAACCTACTCTTTGGGTCCGGCTAAAGCAACTGCTCCTGTGGCCTAACAATCCATGATCATGGTGTCCTGGTATCCACACATCACACTCAGATTTTCCCAGAAGTAGGCATGCATAAGTGTCCCATACAAAGTCGGTCTGCTTGCAGGAAGCACAAAATCCCCGGGCTCTTGCTATGGAGAGAGGAAAGGAAGATGGATGCCCCCATTGGAGGAATTAGGATCTTCCAGTGGAGATCATGGCCCCGCCCACACCTGAGGGCCTGGCTGCTGCTAATAATTGCAATTGGAAATACCTGTTACCACTTGGGACCTGAGGATATTCTCAGCAATCCCTCCAGGAACTAGCAGGCTGGCAGACCTCCTGACCCGGGGATAGCTGTGCTCCGAGTTGGGAGGGACATCGGGCCAGAGGTGAGAATATTCCCTAGATACAAGAAAGAACTTCAGGTTTCAAAAGGATTTGAAACCCCAGGAGGCACTTTGAAAAGCCATTTCACAGCCATCAAAACACCCTCTTTCTGAACCCTGGAAGCTTCCGTTTTACATTCAAAATCTGGACACTGGTGTGGCCATCAGTACCACAAATCCTTAACATTCAGCCCAATAGAGGGAAAGCACAATGTGTGTGCCAGGGTGGTAGAGTTTCACTTCTCTTCACCTGGGCTCTCATGGAATAAGGACAAGAATGAGGTGCAGGAAATTGAGGAGGGCTGCATTTAGGCTGAGTGTCAGACACAGGGTTCTGGAGAATGGGAATCAAGCACAGAGGGCATGGATAGCTTCAGCTGGAGATGTACATATGCCTGTTACCTGCAGCAGGAACAGTGTCTCCTCAGTTCCCCTCTGTACTATGCCACATGCCCGAGACTAAATAATCCAAAGGACAAATAAAGGAAAATATCAACACGTAGAAGACCGAGTTCATGATGTATGCAATGACTTCCAGGAAGGGTCCAGGGAAGAAGGCATATAGAGACAGTCAGAGAGAGAGAATGACAGTGACTGAAAAGGACAGAAATTCTGGCCCTGTGTTGATCAGTGCCAGAGCACTGAAGACAAACCCTCCATGTCCATGTATACTTCTTACAAGTGGCATTGTTATTTTATGATTGTGAGGAAAGGTTACACTTAGAACATCTAGGTCTTAGCCCACTCTGAGAAGCAGCACTTGGCCTGCAGCCCACTCTCAAAAACTGCCCTTGCCTCTCCAAATTGGAAGTAAGTTTAGTGAAGCTCCAGCCAAATGCAGGCTGGCATATTTCATCTCCCTGATCTAGCCTCAGCCTGTCCTGTGTGCAGGGAACTGCACTATGTCTATTTCTTCTTAGATTTACAGTTTTGGTATAGGACTCGGTGGACAAAAAGAGCAAGAGGGAAGTAGATGATTTGGCAGCTGTACTTTGTGCTGACAGAGATTTGTAGAGTGATAAGAGGTAAAAGAATGGATCTGTGAGATGTCTCTCATAACTGTGGCTCTGAAGGGCCAGGTGTATCCGCATTACTACCCGAATCCAGAGTTGTGCAGGTCTCTAGCTAATATATATTTTCACAACTCTACATGTTACATATATATATATATAGAGAGAGAGAGAGAGAGAGAGAGACAGAGAGAGACAGAGCGAGACACTTATGTAGTAATTTTCTACAATGTATGCGATACGACATTCAGACAATTGATTGTTAAAACCTGGAGAGAAACTGTGCATCAGGATAAGAATTGTCCAAAGGAGTAAAATCTCCAAATAATTAGCTATATGCAGCTCCAAAGGGACTGATCGAAAAAGGCTAGAGAAGGAACTCATTCAGGAGACTCTACACATGGACAGGCACCACAAGTTTCCTAGTCTGGCAACACACACAGGGCATCTGCTAGTTCCCAGTGCAAGCCTCAGGGCAAAAACCTCTCCCTCTCAATGTCTTTACATCTGAAAATATGAAAAGTGACCAAGGGCCAAGGAGAGCCACAATGGTGTCAATATTGAGCTGTAAATCAGAATGTGCCAAGTGTTTTGTAAAAAATCACATGTGCCACAGTGATTCTGTTGTTCTCTCTCTCTCCCTCCCTCACACACACACACAAACACACACAAACACACACTCAGACTTACACACACGCACCCATCCACAGAGGCACAGGCACAAACGGAGTTATACACATGCACACTGGACAGCTTCTACAAGGCAAGGCACTGGGCTGAACCCTGCTTCGCACTTCCTGGAAGCATGCCCAGCCTTTTAAGGCCATCTCTGAGCTCCCATTTTCTGGCTTTCTTCAGAAGGCCCGCAGACAGGGCATCAGCCATGCTCTAATAGGCCTGAGCCTAGGCCACGCCCAGAACCCCTGCCAGCAATATCATTGGCCAGTGTGCTAGGGCACGCCCAGGAGTGTCAATGCCCCTAGTCAGTGATTGGCAAGCAACCTTGAGAACCGCCCATACGGCCCTGCAGCACTCTCATTGGGCAGCCTCTGGAAGGCCCGCCCACCAGCCATTTCTGTTGGAAAGAGATGAGAATTCAAAATCCTCCTACACTGTGTTCATTGATGACAGGTTCAAAGCTGGCTTGTAGAGACTGTAAGGCAGCAGCTCTCATGCCCACAGACACCAGACAACCCCAGCCTTCACCATATGCTGTACTATCAGACCTGACAGTAATGTGTATGTGGGTGTGTCTGTCTGTCTGTCTGTGACTGTGTGTGCTCAGAGCTCACCTATAGTTGTCTCAGAGAATGGGTGGGAAGGTAGCCAGCCTCACCTGCAATTTATGTACAGAAAACCTAGATGGTCAGGGCAAGCCAACTATCCCTGTTTCTGGCTAAGCAAGAATGCACATGCAAAGGGACTCTCATGGCTACCTCTCCTGAGTTCGCGATTCAATCTCTTGCCTCACTATCATCCAAACACTGCCAATGGGGTTAGCTGGGGCACACCTCAGAATTCAGGGGCATAAGCCTGTGCAGTCACGTTTGGCTGCCTACTCAGCCTTCAGACTCTCAGTCCACTGTTCAAGCCACCAGATTACAAGCACAGAAAGAACCCAGAAATAGCTGTGTTTCAACATAGATGGGAAATGTGTTCGACCAAACAATAGTGGATGAACCCAGTCCATTATACCTGTCCTTTGGATCTGGCTAAGGCAATTGCTCCTGTGGCCTCACATCCCAGATCATGGAGTCCTGGTGTCCACACATCACACTCATAGAGATTCCCAGAAGTAGGCATGCAAGAGTGTCCCATACAAAGTCTCTCTGCTTGCAGGAAGCACAAATTCCCCGGGCCCTTGCTATGGACAGAAAAAAGAAAGATGGATGCCTCCATTGGCTGTATTTGGAGCTTCCAGTGGAGATCACAGCCCCGCTCCTCACCTGAGGGCCTGGCTGCTGCTAATAAAGGCAATTGGAAACACCTGATACCACTTGGGCCCTGAGGAAATACTCAGGAATCCCTCCAGGAGGTAGCAGGCTGGCAGACCTCCTGACCTAGGGATAGCTGTGCTCCAAGTTGGGCGGCCCTTCTGGCCAGAGATGAGAATATTCCGTAGATACAAGAAAGAACTTCAGGTTTCAAAAGGATTTGAAAACCCCATGAGGCACTTGGAAATGTCATTTCACAGCCATCAAAACACCCTCTTTCTGAACCCTGGAAGCTTCCATTTTGCCTGGAAAATCTCAGAATTCAAAATCCTCCTAAACTGTGTTCATTGATAACAGGTTCAAACCTGGCTTGTAGAGATTGTAAGGCAGCAGCTCTCATGCCCAGATATCCCAGACAGTCCCAGCCTTCACCATATGCTGTACTACCAGACTTGACAGTAATGTGTTTCTGTGTGTGTGTTTCTGTCTGTCTGAATGTGTTTGTCTGTGTGTGCTCAGAGCTCACCTGTAGAAGTATCAGAGTATGGGTGTCAAGGTAGCCAGCCTCACCAGCAATTTATATACAGAGAACCTAGCTGGTCAGGGCAAGCCAGCTAGCCCAGATTCTGGCTCAGCAAGAATGCATATGCAAAGGGACTCTCATATCTAAATCTACTGAGTTCCCTATTAATCCCATGCCTCACTATCTATCATCCAGAGGAAGCTGGGGCACCCCTCAGAATTCAGGGGCATGAGACTGTCCAGTCACATTTGGCTGCCTACTCAGCCTCCATGCTCTCAGTCCACTGCTCTAGGCAGCAGATTACAAGCACAGACAGTATCCAGAAATAGCTGTGTTTCAACATAGATGGGAACTGTGTTCGACCAAAAAATAGTGGATGAACCCGGTCATTTACACCTACCCTTGGGTCCGGCTAAGGCAATTGCTCCTGTGGCCGCACATCCCTAATCATGGTGTCCAGGTGTCTACACATCACACTCATAGAGATTCCCAGAAGTAGGCATGCATAGTGTCCCATACATATTTGCTCTGCTTGCAGGAAGCACAAACTCACCAGGTCCTTGCTATGGACAGACAAAAGAAAGATGGATGCCTCCATTGGCTGAATTCGGAGCTTCCAGTGGAGATCACAGCCCCGCACCTCACCTGAGCGCGTGGCTGCTACTAATAAAGGCAATTGGAAACACTTGTTACCACTTGGGCCCTGAGGACATACTCAGGAATCCCTCCAGGAGCTAGCAGGCTGACAGACCTCCTGACCCCGGGATAGCTGTGCTCCAAGTTGGGCGGCCCTTCTGGCCAGAGGTGAGAATATTCCGTAGATACAAGAAAGAACTTCAGGTTTCAAAATGATTTGAAAACCCCATGAGACACTTGGAAATGTCATTTCACAGCCATCAAAACACCCTCTTTCAGAACCCTGGAAGCTTCCGATTTGCGGGGAAAATCTCAGAATTCAAAATCCTCCTAAACTGTGTTCATTTATGACTTGTTCAAACATGGCTTGTAGAGATTGTAAGACAGCAGCTCTCATGCCCACAGACCCCAGACAGCCCCAGCCTTCACCATATGCTGTACTACCAGACCAGACAGTAATGTGTGTGTGTGTGTGTAGGTCTGTCTGTCTGTCTGTGTCTGTGTGTTGATAGAGCTCACCTATAATATTCTCAGAGCATGGTTGGAAGGTAGCCAGCCTCACCTGCAACTTATGTACAGAGAACCTAGCTGGTCAGGGCAAGCCAGCTAGCCCAGATTCTGGCTAAGCAAGAATGCACATGCAAAGGGACTCTCATGACTCCCTCTCCTGAATTCCCGATTCAATCTCATGCCTCACTATCTTCCAAACACTGCCAACGTGGTAAGCTGGGGCACCCCTCAGAATTCAAGGGCAGGAGCCTGTCCAGTCACGTTTGGCTGCCTACTCAGCCTCCAGACTCTCAGTCCACTGCACAGGGCAGCAGATTACAAGCCAAGAATGAACCCAGAAAGAGCTGTGTTTCAACATAGATGGAAACTGTGTTTGACCAAACAATAGTGGATGAACCCGTCCCCTTACACCTACCCCTTGGGTTCGGCTAAGGCAATTGCTCCTATGGCCTCACAATCTCCGATCATTGTGTCCTGGTTTCCACACATCACACTCAGAGAGATTCCCAGAAGTAGGCATGCATGAGTGTACCATACAAAGTCGCTCTGCTTGCAGGAAGCACAAAATCCCTGGGCCCTTGCTATAGAGAGACAAAAGGAAGATGGATGCCTCCATTGGATGAAATAGGAGCTTCCAGTGGAGATCACAGCCCCACCCCTCACTTCAGGGCCTGGCTGCTGCTAATAAAGGAAATTGGAAATACCTGTTACCACTTGGGGCCTGAGATCATACTCAAGAATCCCTCCAGGAGCTAGCAGGCTGGCAGACCTCGTGACCCCGGGGATAGCTGTGCTCTGAGTTGGGAGTGCCTTCGGGCCAGAGGTGAGAATATTCCCTAGATACAAGAACGAACTTCAGGTTTTAAATGTATTTGAATTCCCAGGAGGCACTTGGAAAAGAGATTTCACAGCCATCAAAACATACTCTGTCTAAACCATGGAAGCTTCCGTTTTGCAAGGAATATCTAGACACTGGTGTGGCCATCAGTACCAGAGATCCTTTACATTCGGCCCAATAGAGGGAAAGCACAATATGTGTGCCAGGGTGGTAGAGTTTCACTTCTCATCACCTGGGATCTCATGGAATAAGTACAAGTATGTGGTGCAGGAAATTGATGAGGGCTCTATTTAGGCTGATTGTCAGCCACAGGGCCCTGGATAATGGGAGTCAAGCACAGAGGGCCTGGACAGCTGCAGCTGGAGATGGACATATGACTGTTACCTGCAGCAGGAACGCTGTCTCCTAAGTTCTCCTCTGTACTACGCCATATACAGGAGACTGAATAATCAAAAGGGCAAAGAAAGGAAAATTTCAACACCAGGAAGACCGAGTTCACGATGCATGCAATGACTTCCATAATGGCCCAGTGAAGAAGGCACATAGAGACAGTCAGAGGGACAGGATGACAGAGACAAAAGGACTGAAATTCAGGCCCTGTTTTGATCAGTTCCAGAGCACTGAAGACAAACCCTCCATGCCCATGCATACTTCTTACAAGTGAGATTGTAATTTTATGTTTGTGAGGAAAGGTTACACTTAGAAAATCTAGGTCTTAGCCCACTCTGAGTAGCAACACTTGGCCTGCAGCCCTCTCTCCAAAACTGCCCTCGCCTCTCCAATTTGGAAGTAGTCTTAGTGATGCTCCAGCCACGATGGAGGCTGGCGTATTGCATCTCCCTTTTCCAGCCTCAGAATATCCTGTGTGCAGGAAACTGCACTATGTCTATTTCTTCTTTGATTTACAGTTTTGGGATAGGACTCGGTGGACAAAAAGAGCAAGAGTTAAGTAGATAATTTGGCAGCGGTAGTTTGTGCTGAAGGAGATTTGTAGAGTGTTAAGAGGTATACGAATGGCTCTGTGAGATGTCTTTCATGACTGTGGCTCAGAAGGGCCAGGTGTATCCACATTACTACCCTAATCCAGAGCTCTAGGTAATAAATATTTTCAGATCTCTACATGTTATATATATATATATATATATATATATATATATATATATATATATATATATATGGAGAGAGAGAGAGAGAGCGATGGAAAGAGAGAGAGAGAGAGATAGATGTAGTCATTTTCTACAATGGATTCGATATGACATTCAGACAATTAATTGCTAAAACCTGGAGAAAATCTGTGCATCAGGAAAAGAATTGTCCAAAGGAGTAAAATCTCAAAATCATTAGCTATATACAGCTCCAACTGGACACAGCGAAAAAGGATTGAGAAGGAACTCATCAAGGAGACTCTCCACATGGACAGGCACCACAAGTTTCCTAGTATGGCAAAAGACACAGTGCATCTGGTAGTTGCCAGTGCAATCCTCAGGGCAAAAACCTCTCCCTCTTCAGTGTTTTTACATCTGAAAAGAAGAAAAGTGACCAAGGGCCAAAGAGAGCTACAATGGTGTCAATATTGAGCTGTAAATCAGAATGTACCAAGGGTTTTGCAAAAAAAATCACTTTATTATAAACTCTGAGTAATACTGGCATGGAAATGTGGAGACAGAATATGGCTTGTGTCAGAAAGACTTACAAACTGAGACTCCAGTAGCCTAGGTGAAATCGCCAAGACAATAAGGCAGAGCTCAGTAGTGCTCTGGTAACTCTCTTGTTATATCTGGGCCTGTCAGTAATATAAATATATAAGTAAAATATTAATGAGTGACGACAGAGTGTGTGAGACTTAGAGACAGAGAAGGCGAGAAGAGAAATAGACGAGTTGGAAAGAGACCAGAATTCAAAAACCTCCTACACTGTGTTCATTGAAGACAGGTTCAAAGCTGGCTTGTAGAGATTGTAAGGCAGCAGCTCTCAAGCCCACAGACCCCAGACAGCCCCAGCCTTCACCATATGCTGTACTACCAGACCTGACATGAATGTGTGTGAGTGTGTCTGTCTGTCTCTCTGTCTGTCAGTGTGTGTGTGTGCTCAGAACTCACTTATAGTAGTCTCAGAGCATGGGTGGCAAGGTAGCCAGCCTCACCATCAACTTATGTACAGAGAACCTAGCTCGTTAGGGAAATCCAGCTAGCCCAGATTCTGGCTAAGAAGAACGCATATGCAAAGGGACTCTCATGTCTCGCTTTCCTGAGTTCCCGATTCAAACACTTGCCTCACTATCATCCAAAAACTGCCAACGGGGGAAGCTGGGGCACCCCTCAGAATTCAGGGGCAGGACCCTGTCCAGTCATGTTTGGTTGCATACTCAGCCTCCCGGCTCTCAGTCCACTTCTCAGTGGACAGCAGATTAAAAGTCCAGAAAGAACCCAGAAAGAGCTGTTTTTCAACATAGATGGGAACTGGGTTTGACCAAACAATAGTGGATGAACCTGGCCCCTAACACCTCCCCTTTGGGTCCGGCTAAGGCAATTGCTCCTGTGTCCTAAAATCCCTGATCATGGTGTCCTGGTGTCCACACATCACACTCAGATAGATTCCGAAAGTAGGCATGTATGAGTGTCCCATACAAAGTTGCTCTGCTTGCAGGAAGCACAAAGTCCCAGGGCCATTGCTATGGAGAGACAAAAGGAAGATGGATGCATCCATTGGCTGAATAAGGAGCTTCCAGTGGAGATCAGAGCCCCGCCCCTCACCTGAGTTCCTGGCTGCTGCTAATAAAGGTAATGGGAAACACTGTTACCACTTGGGGCCTGAGGACATACTCAGGAATACCTCCAGGAGCTAGCAGGCTGGCAGACCTCCTAACCCCGGGAGAGCTTTGCTCCAAGTTGTTTGGGCCTTCGGGCCAGAGGTGAGATTATTCCCTGGATACAAGAACGAAATTCAGGTTTCAAAAGGATTTGAAACCCCAGGAGGCACTTGGAAAAGACATTTCACAGCCAACAAAACACCCTCTTTCTGAACCCTGGAATCTTCCATTTTGCATGGAAAATCTGGACACTGGTGTGGCCATCAGTACCACAGATCCTTTACATTGGGCCCTATAGAGGAAAAGCACAATGGGTGTGCCAGGGTAGTAGAGTTTCACTTCTCTTGACCTGGGCTCTCATGGAATAAGGACAAGATGCAGTGCAGGAAATTGAGGAGGGCTGCATTTAGGCTGAGTGTCAGCCACAGGGCCCTGGAGAATGGGAGTCAAGCACAGAGGGCCTGGACAGCTGCAGCTGGAGATGGACATATGCATGTTACCTGCAGCAGGAACGCTGTCTCCTAAATTATCCTCTGTACTACGCCATATGCACAAAACTAACTAAACCAAAGGGCAAAGAAAGGAAAATTTCAACACCAGGAAGACCGAGTTCACGATGCATGCACTGACTTCCATGAAGAGTCCAGGGAAGAAGGCACACAGCGACAGTCAGAGAGACAGAATGACAGTGACTGAAAAGGACAAATACTGGCCCTTTGTTGATCAGTGCCAGAGCACTGAAGACAAACCCTCCATGCCCATGCATACTTCTTACAAGTGGCATTGTTATTTTATGTTTGTGAGGAAAGGTTACACTTAGAACATCTAGGTCTTAGCCCACTCTGAGAAGCAACACTTGGCCTGCAGCCCACTCTCCAAAACTGCCCTTGCCTCTGCATATGGAAGTAGTTTAATGATGCTCCAACCAAGATGCAGGCTGGCAATTGCATCTCCCTGGTCCAGCCTCAGAATGTCCTTTGTGTAGATAATTGAACTATGTCTATTTCGTATTTGATTTACAGTTTTGGGATAGGACTCGGTGGACAGAAAGAGCTAGAGTGAAGTAGATGATTTGGCAGCTGTATTTTGTGTTGAGAGAGATTTGTAGAGTGAGAAGAGGTAAACGAATGGCTCTGTGAGATGAATCTCATGACTGTGGCTCAGAAGGGCTAGGTGTATCCGCATTACTACCTGAATCCAGATCTGTGCAGGTCTCTAGATAAAATATATTTTCAGACCTCTACATGATATATATATATATATATATATATATACATATATATATATATATATACATATATATGTATATATATATAGAGAGAGAGAGAGAGACAGAGAGAGAGACAGCAAGACATTGATGTAGTCATTTTCTACAATGGATGCGATATGATATTCAGAGAATTCATTGCTAAAACCTGGTGAGAAACTGTGCATCAGGAAAAGAATTGTCCAAAGGAGTAAAATCTCCAAATCATTAGCTATATGCAGCTCCAACGGGACCTAGCGAAAAAGGCTTGAGAATGAACTCATCCAGGAGACTCTCCACATGGACAGGCACCACAAGTTGCCTAGTCTGGAAACACACACAGGGCAGCTTCTAATTCCCAGTGCAAGCATGAGGGCAAAAACCTCTCCCTCTTCAGTGTCTTTACATCTGAAAAGAAGAAAAGTGACCAAGGGCCAAGGAGAGCTACAACGGTTTCAATATTGAGCTGTAAATCAGAATGTGCCAAGTGTTTTGCACAAAATCACCTGTGCCACAGTGATTCTGTTGTTCTCTCTGTCTCTCACTCCCTCACACACACACACAAAAACACACAAAAATACACACTCTCAGAGTTACACACACGCACACATCCACAGAGGCACAGGCAAAAAGGGAGTTATACACATGCACTCTGGACAGCTTCTGCAAGGCAAGGCTCCGGGTGAACCCTGCTTCGCAATTCCTAAAATCACGCCCAGCCTTTTAAGGCCAGCTCTGAGCTCCCATTGGCGGGCTTA